>NW_007245980.1:242078-264665 GCF_000164805.1 Carlito syrichta
TCACCTCAGCCTCCCAAAGGCGTGGGATTACAGGCTGAGCCACCGAGCCCGGCTCCAATTCCTTTCTTATAGTATCATGGTAAATATTTAGGGGCCAATTATGAGTAAGAACATATGGTACACCTTTCTTTGTTTCTGTGATAGATCACTGAGTATGATAGACTCTAAATCCATCAAAGTTGCTATGAAGTTCATATGTTTGTCCTTCTTTATGGCTGTGTAATATTCCATCATGTATATCTACCACATTTTTTAAAAATCCAGTCCAGTTTTGATGGGCAGGACGGTTGGTTCCATGTTTTTGCTATTGTGAATAGTGCTGCAATAAACATGTATGTGTAGGTATCTTTATTGTAGAGTGGTGTGAGTTCCTCCAGGTATATTCCCAGTAGGGGGATTGCTGGGTCACATGGAAGGTCAATGTCTAGTTCTTTTAGAAATAGCCACACTTTAGCCAGGCGTGGTAGCATGCGCCTGTAGTTCCAGCTACTCGGAAGGCTGAGGCGGAAGGATCACCGGAGCCCAACAGGTCGAGGCTGCAGTGGCTGGGAGCGTGCCACTGCCCTCCAGCCTGGGTGACAGAGTGAGACTCCAACTCCAAAAAGAAAAAAAATAGCCACACTGTTTTCCATAGAGGTTGACCTAGTTTGCCTTCCCACCAACAGTGCAGAGGTGTTCCCTTTTCTCCGCATCCATGCCAGCATCTGTTGTTGTTTGTTTTATTAATGATGGCCACTCTTACTGGGGTGAATTTCATTTCTTTGGAACTCTAACATTGTAAAGAGCTTGGGATATGAGCACAGCATCATCATACTAATGAAACAATTCGGAAAGAACCTAAATGTCTGTCAACATGAGCGATATGAAGCCATGGGATACCGTCAGCATCAGACAGAATGTCACAGACTTGGATGGACTGTCAGGGAACCATCTCAGAATCATATCACCAACTGAAAAATGTCATATGCACAATGATCACATATCTGCAGAAGAACCAAACAAACCACACCCATATTTCATAATTCAAAATGTCCTATGTCAAGAAGATATGGGAAAGTACCACCAAACTGACTAGAGCTCTTTATTCCTGAGAAAGAATGAGTTTGGAGGAAGTGAAGGGGGACCTTTCTCTCTGTTTATGCATTTTAATAATAAGAAAGAATTCACTAGGTGTGGTGGCTCACGCCTGTAATCCCAGCACTTTGGGAGGCCGAGGTGAAAGAATTGCCTGAGCACTTTGGTGAGACCTTATCTCTACAATAATAAAAAAAATTAGCTGGGCTTGGTGGCTCATGCTTCCAGTTACTCGGAAGGTTGAGGCAGAAGGATCACCTGAGCCCAGCCGGTGGCCGCTGCGGTGGCCGGGAGCGTGCCACTGCCCTCCAGCCTGGATGATAGAATGAGACTCCAACTCAAAAAATAAAAATAAAGAAGAAAGTACTCGTGAAATTTGTGTAATGTTTTAAGTTGAAGTTCATATGTAATGGAATATTAAGTAACCAATAAAAACAATGATTAGAGTCTTTCTAGAAAATAGGTGCCTTGTGCTTGGAGGAATCCTGGGTCATCGTTCCTGAGAACTGTGCTTTGCAAGAGAGGCTGCCCTCAGGGATGGGGAGTAGAGGACTCCTGGGTCTCCCAAGCTTCTGTGTTTCTATGGTTCTGGGGTAGGGAAAGTTTGATAGCAAGGGCATCCGCACCTGCGACTTTATTTGCCGATCTGCGGAGGGCAGGGGCGGGAGGCGAGCTCAGGTTGGATCACGGGAGGGGCTTCCCCGCCCCTTCAGTTGGGCCTTGGGCCTCTGGACCAGAGGTTTTCTAGAACAGCCTCTGGAGCGGCCCAGGATCTGGAGTTTGGGTGCCAGCACGCACTCAAGATGAAAGTTTGCTTGGCTGAGAGGCAGCGCGCCAGGCCTCGCCGGGAGCGGCCGCCTTTTAGCCCAGCTCTGGCTGTGCCCAAAAGAAGCTGCAGGCAAAGCTGGAGAGCGCAGAGGCAGGCTCAGCCAGACTGCAGGCACTTGGTTTCTTTTCCTCCTCTCTCCGGTTTCTCTCCTCCCACCGTCCAAATACCCCCCAGGCTAGGCCTTTCCTTCCAACAGCAGACAGGGCGAGTGAGGCCCCAAGCCCACTCCAAGCTCAGCCCTCGGGAGCCTGCCAGTCCTCTGCCAGGCGCATGTCAGCTGGGGACAGTCACTGAAGGCTCCAGGTAGGTCCAGCCAAAGGCGCACAGCCTCCCAGACGCCAGTCCTGGCCTCAGAGTCTGCCTGATGTGACTTGGGAAAGTCAGCCAAGGGGATCAACAGTGTGGAGCTACCGAAAGCAGACATGCAGAAGGAGACCCTAGGGAACTAGGCAGAGTAAACAAACTGCAAATAAACAAAGCCTTCTTCAGCTAAAACGAGAGGGGAAGGTAAAACAAGCGTGGCACGTTGCTGGTTTTTGTATGCGTATGTGAACATTTTCCTGGTAGAAAGTAGCATAATGGCCCTCGCCACATCACGGTTTTGTGCCTTGTTAATGCAGTCTCTCTGGCCTGAAAGACCTTTCCTCTCCTTCAGATACAGAAATAAATCCTACAGATCTCAGCCCAGTCCAAACGCTACTTTCTCTAGGAAGCCTTCCCTGATTTCTCCCCCCTCCTCCATCACCCACTCAGCACAACCATGTCTTGATCTGGGTTCTCGTCTCTTTTTGCTCACACCATTTGGATGGAAGCTATTCCACTTGCATTTAAAAGTACTTAACTACATGCTAATCCTATAAGAGTATATCAAAGCCAGGGATTCTGTCAATGAATCTCCCTGCTCTCAGTACCTAACACATAGTCTAGAACAATGAGAACCGATAAATGAATACATAGATCAATCATTCATCCAGTTCCTAAATATTTATGGCACATCTGAATATGGCAAGCACTGTACTAGAAGGTGATGTTAATAAGACAGTAAACTCCTTGGCCTCGTGGAATCTGCAGTCTGGGAGAAAGAGGCAGGCTAGGAGCAGATAAGTACAGTAAAGAGTTATTAGCATAATCGTGAAGGTACATGCAAGTTGGGGGGGGGTGTGAAGGAGAGAGGGTTCAATTCTACCTGAGGGAGGTTAGGAAGGTCTTGAAGAAAGGTCTTGCTAACTTGCCACATGAATTCAGGTTCATGGAAAAAGCAGGCGCAAACAGGAGGGACTACGGTTTGAATGTCTTACTCCAGATCTAAGTGTTAGAAACTTGATCCCAGTGCTGCGGTGTCAGGAGGTGTCTGGGTCATGAGTAGATGAATGCCATTATTGCAGAGCGGGTTTGTTATCTCAATACCGGGTTCCTTATAAAAGGTGGAGTTCGTCCTCCCCACTTTCGTTCCCAGGTGATGCTTTCTGCCACGTTTTGATGTGGCAAAGAGGCCCTCGCCAAATGCCAGCACCTTGATGTTGGACTTTCCAGTCTCCAGAACCGTGAGAAAATACATTTCTGTTCTTTATAATTACCCAGTCTATAGCATTTTGTTATAGCAGCGTAGAATGGACTAAGAGGACCAGACACACAGGAGATTCATCGGGAGAGGGAGGGGAGAGCCCTCAGACCAAAATGCAGGCCTGACACCAATGGAAGGAGAAAGAGGAAAGGGAGGGAAGGGAAGGAAAAGTTTCAGCTGGCAGAGAAGTTCCAGGTAAGATGTGGCCAGATCAACGGGAAGTCCTGAGTCAAAGTCTCCCACTGTAGGAAGCTCATGTCTTGACGGATGGGGCTGCCTTAGTACCCTGCTATGATCAGTCCTTGGCCGGGAGCAGCCCGCAGGCATCCTGGCCTTGGTGGGAACATGGCAGCAGGACCGGAAGGGCAGCAGCCGGGCACTGACAATTATGTTGTCCACAGCAGGAGGTCTGAGTGGCACATTTTCATGACCACCACACTGTATTGGTGTGGTGGCTATACTTAAGTACGTATCAGCAGGATATAGGTGAGGGAATGTGGGCGAAGTCAAAAAGTAAATGTTCCAGAACAAGGGACCTGCATAAATCAAACAAAACAAAACATGAAACAATGTGGCTCAGTCGTGGACCTGTAAGTAGCTCAGCATGGAGTGTGTTCTGGGGTACGGAAGAGAAGGTATAGGAGATGAGGATGGCTGGGTATCACCAGCTTGGCTATGATGGGTATTGCTTGTGAGCAGTGGGGAGACACTGGAGGGCTGACATCAGGGAAGTAGAGAAGATTTGGGCTTGGAGAGATTCTCTGGCAGAGGCCGGGCACAGTGGCTCACGCCTGTAATCCTAGCACTGTGGGAGGTTGAGGCGAGAGGATTGCTTGAATCCAGGAGTTTGAGACTAGCCTAGGCAACATAGCAAGACCTTGTCTTTGCAAACAAATCAAAAAATGAGCCAGGCGTGGAGGTGCAAAGCCTGTAGTCCTAGCTACCTGGGAGGCTGAGACGGAAGGATCGCCTGAGCCCAGGAGGTCGAGGCTGCAGTGAGCCGTGGTGGTACCACTGCACTCCAGCCTGGACAACAGAGTGAGACTCAAAAAAAAAGTCTCTGGCAGCATATGCGGGAAGGTTCCAAGGGAGGCAGACCAGATCGGAGGTCTAGCCAGCACCCTGGGTGATATATTATGGAGTGGGCTCGAGGTAGTGGGAAAAGAGAGGAAGACAGGGCTGGGTGAATGGAAGGATAGATGAGTGCGGGCACAAACAAGTAAGAGCGTGCAAGTGGTCAGAGGCAAACCCGCTGGACCTCCCGCCTGGACGGCTCCCCTGTATTCCACCCCCTGAGCCCTACTTTGTGTGGAGAGAGAGATGAAACAGCTGCCATAACTCACGGCTGCTAAAAAGTTCCATTAGGTAAAACTGATACATCCGCGGGAAATTGTCCCAGACGCCCTGCTCCAGAAAAACACACCAACCCTGGCCCCCAGCCCAGGCTGGTCTCGGGCAGGCACGGGTGTGACTCTGCTGGGCGGCAGCGCGGTCCCCGGGAAGTGAAGCCGCCTTTTGCGCTCCGTCCGTTTTCAGGGCCAGACGGTGTTTGCCTCATTGACTTTCACTGCTGAGTTGGCCTTGTTTGCTGGATTTTTACAGGTTGTTGCTCCCTTTCCTTTGTTTCCATTCATTCTTCCACTTGCCCCACTTTCGTGCTCTGCAACGGGAGGGCAGGGAGACAACGGAGCTCTCAGCAGGTGGAAGTTTCCGGGGAGCCGGCCAAGCCCAGTTCCCACAGCTCAGTCCCCAACTCGGGAAAACACCGTGCGGCGGGAGCCCTGAGAGCAAAAACAGTCAACACGGTTTCATTGAAAAACCCTGCTGATGAGGCAAGATGGCGAGGCCAGCAGTAACAGCCGTGACCAAAAGGATGCTTTCTGGTCCCAAAGACTTCCCTCTTCCAGGGTCTCCATTGCCATCTTGCATAAAGTCTGAAGATCTGCTTCAAGGAGGATGCCATCCAGGTGCTCTGTGCTACCGTTGCCCCCCGTTTGGTCACCGGCAGGGACAAATCGGGTTATCCCTCTGCACACACCATGCCTCCAGGCCTCGGTGCTTACCCCATAAGAAAAGCTCTATCTTTTTTTCTTCTTTTTTGAGTCACAGTCTCACTCTGTCGCCCAGGCTGGAATGCAGTGGCACGCTCCCGGCCACCGCAGCCTCGACCTGCTGGGCTCCAGCGGTCCTTCCACTCCAGCCTTCCAAGTAGCCGGAACTACAGGCGTGTGTTACCATGCCCGGCTAATTTTTGATTTATTGTAAAGACAAGGGCCCACCAAGTTGCCCGGGCTGGTCTCGAACCCCCGGGCTTAGGGAATCCTCTAGCCTCAGCCTCCCAAAGTGCTGGGATTACAGGCTTAAGCCACCGAGCCCGGCTCCCATCCTTTCTTTATGGCCAAAGGACCTCCCCTTCGACCTCTACAATTCAGTTCTACTTCTTGTTAGAACCAGTATTTCTAGTCTTTTGTTACTTACATCGACACCCCATCCAGCTGTGGCTAGTTGTTGTATTGGTCTGAGATCCTGAAGAGAAACAAAGCCTCCTCCTTTTGGGCCTCCAAGCCTCTGGGGAGTGGCCTGTCATCATTGTGCAGCAGAGCGATATCAATGCCTGTGACTGGCAAGGCCTGGCTTCTTGTTCCATCCTAGCTATGCTGTGAGTCTCAGGCCAGCACGTGTCCTCATCCACCTGCATTATCAGGGTTTGGGAACGAGTGTGACCTGTAAAGTGCTCTGAGAGTCCAAGAACAGATAGCATAGAGAGACTCCTGGCTGTTTCTGGAACGTAATTAACCCTGGGGAGAGAATATCCTGGCTATTCCCCACTCTTGTGTACCCTGGTCCTTCTTATTATTTGGCTCTGCCATTTGCCGTTCTTGCCCCTCCTCCTTGCGTGCGTTCATGACCTTAGGTAACTGTCTCACACTTGGACTTAACAGACTCTGAGTGTATGTTCCAAAGTCTTATACTGACTGGCACGTGGTTCCCTGGGCACTGATTCTGCACTTGTGTGGTGGTGGTGGTGTATGTGTATGTGTGTTAGTGGAACTGAAAAGGGAGGAAGCCCCTCAGCAAGTGCCGAAGGGAAACCTCTCTTGATCAGTAGTATGAACTATTTCAAAGCTTTCCAAAGAGCTGTTGCCAACACTTTTCTTTTTTTTAGTCAGAGTCTCACTCTGTCGCCCAGGCTGGAGTGCAGTGGCACACTCACAGCCACTGCAGCCTCGAACTACTGGGCTCAGGCCATCCTGCCTCAGCCTTCCGAGTAGCTGGAACTACAGGTGTGTGCTACCACGCCCGGCTTATTTTTTGATTTATTGTAGATGAGATAAGATCTCACCAAGTTGCCCCGGCTGGTCTCAAACCCCGGAGCTCAGGCAATCCTCTTGCCTCGGTCTCCCAAAGTGCTGGGATTACAGGCTTGAGTCACCACGCCCGGTCTTTTTTTCTTTCCAATACTATTATCACTATTACAAGGGCACCCCAAGGCCCTTTTACTTAAATGCGTGACAGAATACCCTCAAAGAGAATACTGTTGGTTTCTGTCTTCAAGGGCTGCCGTCTCAACACTTGGGATGGGTGGTTGGGGCTAAACTTGATCTTAACTTTGAGGTTTAAGTTCTACAGAGAGGGCTGGCATGGTCTCCTAACAGTCACTTTGTGACTGGTACCCATGTGACCACTTACTCTGCCTTGTCCTAAGAATTTCTGTCCGCCTTTATGAAGACGCTTTTGTTAAAATCTAGGGATTCACTAGGTAACTCAAGATAGTGGTTAAGTGCCTAGGCTTTGGAGTAGACATTCTGGTTCCATCCTCGGTTCTGTCATCTTTTCATCTGTCTGTGATCTTCTCCAGGCCTCCAATCCCTTTTTGTGGACGGTGAGGCTGGGAGCTTGCCTAATGAGGATTGGCAGCTGAGACGGGTGGTCACTCATTGTGGGGTGGGAAAGCCAGAGAGAGGGAATACCGCTCAAGTGAGAAGACAAAGGTCTGAGAAGTCCATGGAAATGGTTCATTCATTCATCCATTCGTTTTATTTTTTAGTTTTTTTAAATTGCCACAATAATTGTACACATTTGTAAGGTACATAGTGTTGTGATACACAGAACACATAGTGAACAGATCAGGGTACTTAGCATATCCATCATCCCAAATATTTATCACTTATTTATGTTGAGAACATTCAAGATCCTCCTTCTAGCTGTTCACTCATTTATTCAACATGTCTCTTTTTTTGCAAGGATTTAATGAGAAAAGCTCCCACAGTGGGAGGGGACTCAGCACGTTTCTTAAGGGCCTACTCTGTGTCAAGCAAGTCTCCAAGTTCTAGACAAATGCTGTCCAACAGAAATGTAATGTAAGCCACATATATAATTTTAAGCTTTCTAGTAGCCACATCAGAAAGAGAAAACAGGTGAAATTAATTTTAATGACATATTTTATTTAGCCCAATACATCCAGAACAGTACTGTTTCAACACAATCAATATATCAAATACTAACAAGATGTTTTATGTTCTCTTTTTTATATTAAGGCTCTGAAGTCCAGTGTGTGTGTTACACTGACAGCATATCTCAATTCTAGCCACACACTGAACTCTAGCCAAAAGTCACACGTAGTTAGTGGTGACCATATTGGACAACACAGTTCCAGAACATTTCCTAGTGGGAATGACAGATGAATGAGGCTGTCTGAAAAGCCAAATGACAATAATAAGGGTGATGGTGATAAGCAGTTAAGCCCTTAGCACAGCACTCACATGGCAGCTACCTAGGCTTTGACATCTGACAACTTGGGCTTGGACAACAGTTGCTACAGCTAAGATTTATGGAGTATGCATCAGGAGATAGGCATTATTCTAAGCACTTCTCATACGTTAACAATTTCGACCCACAACATAGCTAATAGGTGTTGCTTTTACACTTATTGTACGAGATGGGGAAACAGAGGCCTAGAAACTGCTAAGCTGCTCCAGACCATATGGCTGCAGAGTGGCAAGCCAAGAAACCCAGTTGCCGGATTCCATGTACTCGGGCACATATCTACCCTCCCATTTATGTATCCTTTGGGCAAATCAGCCTCTCTGAATCTGTTAACAACATGTACTTGCGTCTTAACTTTCATGGCTGCTGCCAGGGGCAGAATGGAACTTGTCAGTGGTGTGGATTGCTCACCGTACCTCACCCAGGAAGCCAAGAATGGTCACATCCCTTTGATTCCTCCTATTTAGGTTACAGTTGCCCATAAGTTAATCTGCAGGAAGGTCAGTGTCACATTTCTGGGGTCCTCCCTGTCCCTGGGACCTACAGAGTCTTAAAAGGAGATCTGCCTGGCTCCACAATGACCCACCACTGTCCCTGTGTGCCACGCACACCATGTGGGCACTGGGCCTCTCCCAGAGACAGTGAAGTTGACAGGAGGTAATAACCCAGGACACTTCCTCCCATGAAGAATGACTAGATTCTTTGAGTCATACCAAATCAATCCTAAAATGCTGAACTTTTGAGCCGACATTAAAAAAACCAGGACATTTCATATAAAAATCTGGATTTATGGCTTCTCTCTCTCAACCAAAAAAATCTGATGACACTAAATGCGTATTCCCACATGGCTACCAATAGCTGGCACTGAGTAGTGGCTCTCTCTTCTAAGAGGACACAAACTACAGTTGGCCACAGTCTTCTCCTCTCCCCACTGCATGCTGGGTACTAAGAAGGATTACATTCACCCTTGATGACATATTTGCCATTGCTTTGAATAGTAGAGCCCTATCTCTGTGTTCATGTCTCTACAAGACAGACCACACACAGATAGGCTGTTGTGCTTCCTACAGCAGCTGACTCGACTTACCTGGTGCCTTGCAAGACCTGCCCAGCCCCCGGGCTCTAGTCCTTTGGCCACACATAGCCATTCTCCCCTGTAGATCTACCTTTCCAAAGGCAGGGTGCATGGCTCCCATTCCTGCAGACCCTGCAACCTCGGTGCCTCTTTCCAGTTCTGAAGAGCTTTGAAACATGAAGCGTTCCTTCTGTTCTCCAACAGTACAGTTTGAGTGTGTGGCTGAGCTTCTGAGGAGGCACACCTTAAAAACCCCTGGGGTCCATTTCACCTTTGCTAAGGGATGGGGAAACCTCAGCCGTGCCTCTTCCTACGGAGATCATGTAGTGTAGTGGCTAAAAGCACACAGATTCAGATCTGGCTTCCACAACTCACTACTTGTGTGAACTTGAAAAAATGACTTTGTTTCCCTGTGTGCCTCATTTTTCCAAATGGAATACTAAGTTGTCAGGTGACTCTTGAACAACACAGGCTTGAACTGTGGATTCGCTCATATGAGGATCTTTTTTCAACTCAATGCAGGTGGAAAATATGGTACTCATGGGATGGGAAGCCCGTGTATGCAGAGGGCTGACTTTTTGGATCTGCAGGCTCCCCAGGGCCTATTGTAGGACTTGAGTGTGCGTGGATTTGGGTATACACAGGAGTCCTGGAACCCATCCCCTGCATTTACCTAGGGCAGCCGTATAAGGTGCTTCTATCAACCTGGCACAGTTAGTACTAGGCAAGTGATTGCCATTATTCTCACAAAAAGACAAGTTTTCAGCAGGTCATCCCACTACACTACTTAATCTGACTGGCACACAGAAGACAGAAAAATTGTTTTCTCTTTTAGTACTATTGCCACAGAGTGCCAACCCTGGAAAAGACTTACTTCTACTCTTGGAGAGTTTCTGATTTCATAGTAGGGACTAAGGATACCTTGTCACGTTTCTACACCAGTAAATATTCATGATGATGTGCCACCAGGGACCAGGCCCAACAAAACAGTCCCTGTTTACTCCTCTTATTGCTCAACAAAGAGGGAGATGTGTCCCGCAGAGTATAGCAGACACCCAGACCTTGTCACACACGAGGAGGCCCAGGCCTGCCCCTCTCTCTGTGTAAACACACTTCAAGTGGGTGGCCTGGCTTCAGGCCCATTTACGCCCTCGAGGCTCATGCTACAGCAGGAGACGGGGGTGCTGGGCAAAACTGTTCTCTCCCCACCACAAACTAGAGAAGGAGAAAAGAGGGATTTTTGCTTTGTATAAGAAAATTCAAACACCAACCCAAAGGGTGGAGTGCACAGGAGGAGACCAAGGTCGACCAGATACAGGAGAGGCTGCTTTGAGGAACCTGGCAGGTTGTGGATGGGGTTTGTGGCAGCCTGGAGACAGAAGGAACAGCAGAGGGAACACTTGTGCTGCTGACCCGCTGAGTGGCCTCCTTGAACCCGCTGAGCCTCAGAATCCTCAGTCAAGAAGGGAACTGGACCAGACAGTCTCCGTAATCCCTTCTGGCCGTGATGATCTGCGGCCATTCTCTGCGTCTCCTACTTGAGTGGCCATGCTTGTTACAGGTTCTGTCTGCCTCAGTGCTGCTAGAGGCATGCTGCCATGCCCCCAAACAAGAACTATGTCTGTGACAAGACCCACATTCCCATACCAGATGCCGCTTACAATCTCAGACCCAGACTGGGCTCGATAAAAGCTTTTTGATTCGCAGTGGTGGTATGTAGGCTGGGCACTCACATTTATGCATTCATTCACCCGTTCGTTCATGATCTCAACATTCAAGAAACACTTGCCATGCATAACATGGTGTTGGCACTGGGGAGAATGAACGGGACAACCCAGGACCATGAAATCCAGCAACTTGGATCTGGAGAGTGGCTTTAAGATGGCTGACTAGATGCATCTGGTACGCGCCTCTTCCCCGGAGAGGAACCAAACTAGTGAGGAGAAAATCACACTTCGAATAGATCAGCTCAGCAAGAACACTTGAATTCATCAGAGAAGTGATGGGGAGCCCCAGAAGCAAAGAGGGAGGGACAATGAGGCAGCCTGCTTGGCTGGGATCAGTGGGGAGCCTGGAAAGACTCCTTACGGTGGGCAAAAGATCCCCGCCATGGGAAAGTCCCTTGAGCCTCAGGGGCCTTGAGACTAACACCGGAAGCTGACTGGAGACGGCGCCAAGACAAAGCTCAGAGGGAGCTCGTGTGGAGTCCCACAGGCCCCTGAGACCACGCAGCTGCATTACAGCTCCATCTAGAGACCCTGGCTCCACCGTACTGTGTCCTGCCTGGGGCCCCAAAGTCCCTGCATCTCCACATCCCCAGAAGCCCACCGACAGTGACCCTGCCACCACCACAGAGGACACCCCGAGGACAAATTCCACTGCCCACAGCCACCGCTGCAGGGTGTTGCAGGGCCAAGGCATGAGCAAAGCACAACCCCACCCCTCCATCCCTGGTTACCTGCTTCTGGTTACTCCCACTGAAAGCAATCCTGCCCTTCCCAGTAAAAAGGCTGCCATGTAGCTGCTGCTGCCCCCACCTAAGCATTCTGCCAGTGGCCTGGGAAACAACTCTTTCTTGCCTATCACAGCCAGAACCACCTAGGTCTCTGGGGATCACATAGCCTCATCCACCACTGTTGGCCCCTGAGCACTCAACTGCAGCTGGCACTCACCCACACACACCACCTGCAGGACTAGAAACTGGTCAGCCCAACCTGTTCAGTCAATGCCAACACCAGTGCAGACCACTTGGGTCCCAGAGGGTTGTCCCATCACTACAGTTGCCTTCATCCATGCCATGGCCCCTGCCCAGGGGCTCAAGAACTCGCCAACCCACCTGGCCCAGTGCTTCCATTCCTGACACTCAGGAAAGACAAAAATTGGCCTGCCTGGACCTGCTAGCACCAGTGCCAGTGTACAACACCCTGGGGCCCAAGGACAGGCATGCTCAGTATCCCCGCTGGCACGACTGGGGCCTGAAAACTGGCCAACCTGGTATCCCAGTCCCCAGCAAAATGTCACTGTAGTCTCCATTAATAATCACATCCTAAGCCACTGAGAAATCACAGCCCCACTAATGCCAAACAAAACATACAGAGACTATACTACTGTACTTGGTTGGAAATGGCCTTCCCAGTCAACACCATAGATACATCTTCAGGAAAAAGTTTTCTCCTACAAAGCAAATTTAAAAAATTGGAAGAAGTGACTGTGAGCCCAAATGTGCAGATATTAATACAAGGACACAGGAAACATGAAAAAGCAAGGAAATACGAATATTTACAAAGGACAATAATTCTCCAGCAACAGACCCCAATCAAAATGAAATTTAAGAAATCCAGGAAAAATAATTCAAAATATTAATATTGAAGATGTTCAGTGAGATACAAAAGAACACTGAAAAATAATACAAAGAAATCAGAAAAACAATTCAGGATATAAATGAGAAATTCATCAAAAAGATAGATATCACAAAAAATTACCAAATAGAAATTCCGGAACTGAAGAATTCACTGAATGAAATTCTAAATACATTTGAAAGCTTCAACGACAAACTAGATCGAGCAGAAGACAGAATCTTACAACATGAAGACAAGTATTTTTAAATGATCCAGTCAGACAAAAAAAAAAAGAATGAGCAAAGCTGGCATGATATATGGGGCAACAAAAAGTTACCAAATTTTCAAATTATCAGTGTCCCAGCAGTCAAAGAGAAAATATAAGGTTTAGAAAACCTGTTTCGTGAAATAACAGGTAAAAATTTCCCAAGTCTAGCAAGAGATTTAGACATCCAGACACAGGAGGTCCAGAGTTCCCCAAAGAGATACAATTCAAAAAGATCTTCTGCATGGTACTTTATAGTCAAACTGAAAAGTTCAAAGACAAAGAGATGATTTTAAGAACAGCAAGAGAAAAACATGTAGTTCTTATAAAGGAACCCTCATTAGACCAACAGCACATTTCTCAGCAGAAATCACACATATCACGAAAGAATGAGATGATATATTCAAACATCTGAAAGAAAAAAAACCTGCCAACTAAGGATACTATACCCAGTAAAGTTATCTTTCATAAATGAAGGAGAAATAAAGTCTTTTCCAGACAAGCAAAAGCTGAAGGACCATCCCCACACTTAGAAGAGAAAGTATAATATCTACCATCATGAAAAGACATAAAAATGCAAAACCACTGGTAAAGCAAATTTCTAAACGAGGAAAAAACAAGACTCAAATGTTACCACTACAAAAAAACCCACTAAACCATATGGCAAAAAATAAGAGAGAAAGAAAGAAAGAAAGAATATATCAAACAACCAGAAATCAATTAATAAAATGGCAGGGATAAGCCCTCACACATCAAATAAAAACCTTGAATGTAAATGGATTAAACTTTCCACTTGAAAAATACACAGTAGCTGAATGGATTTAAAAAAAATCATCACCTAACTGTATGCTGCCTAAAAGAAACTCATCTTACCTGTAATAACACATATAGATGCAAAGCAATTGAAAAAGATATTCTATGTAAATAGAAATGAAAAGTGAGGAACAGTAGCTATACTAATATCAGATAAAATAGACGTGAAGTCAAAAACAGTAAACAGAGAAAAAGATCACGATATAATGATACAGGGATAAATTCTACAAGAGGATATAACAATTCTAAACATATATGCACCCAACAACATCAAAGTGCCCAGATATATAAAGCAAATATTATGAGATCTGAATGGAGAGTTAGACTCTAAAACAATAATAGCTGGGGACTTCAATTCCTCACTCTCAGCATCAGACAGGTCATCTAATTAGAAAATTTACATAGAAACATTAGGTGGCTGGGCTTGGTGGCTCAGCCTGTAATCCCAGCACTTTGGGAGGCTGAGGCGAGTAGATTGCCTGAGTCCGTGGGTTTGAAACCAGCCCGGGCAACTTGGAGAGACCTCGTCTCTACAATACATAAAAAATTAGTCGGGCCTGGTGGCATGCGCCTGTAGTTCCAACTACTTGGAAGGGTGAGGCAGAAGGATCATCGAGCCCAGCAGGTTGATGCTGGAGTGGCCGTGAGTGTGCCACTGCACTCCAGCCTGGGCAATAGAGTGAGACTCCAACTCAAAAAAAAAAAAAAGAAAGAAAAGAAACATTAGGTTTAAACTACACAGTAGACCAAATGGACCTAACAGACATTTACAGAACATTTCATCCAACAACTAGAGAATACACATTGTTCCCATCAGCACATGGAACATTCTCCAGGATAGACCATATGTTAAAACACAAAACAAACTTCAACAAATTTTTAAAAATTGAAATCATGTCAAGTATCTTCTCAGACTACAATGAAATAGTGGAACGGAATTGGAAATCAATAATAAGAGGAACTTTGGCTACTGCGCAAATACAAAGACATTAAAATATATGCTTCTAAATGACCATTAGGTAAAGGAAGAAATTAAGGAAAACATAAAAAAAATTTTTTTAACAAATGTAAAGAAAACTACAATATACTAAAACCTATGAAATACAGGACAACCGATGCTAAGAGAGAAGTTTATAGCAGTAAACACTTATATCAATAACGTGGAAAGATTTCAAATATACAATTTAACATTGCACCTCAACAAACGAAACCCAAAAGTGGTAGAAGGAAAGAAACAATAAAGAACAGAACAGAACTAAATGAAAGAGATTAAAAACAAAATAATCCCCGTAAAAAGCAAAGGATCAATGAAACAAAAAGTTGGCTTTTTAAGAAGCTATAGAAAATCAACAAATCATTTACTGACTAACCAAGAAAAAACAAAGAAAACGCAAATGAACAAAATCGGAAATGAAAAAGGAGACATTACATCTGATACTACAGAAATACAGAAGATCGTTGGGACTATTATGAACAACTGTATACTACCAGAAAACCTAGAGGAAATAGAAAAATTTCTGGACATATACAACCCACCAAGATTGAATAAGGAAGAAACACAAAACTTGCACAGAACAATAGCAAGTAATAAAACTAAATCAATAATAAGTCTACCAACAAAGAAAAGTGCAGGACTACATGGCTTTACTGCTGAATTCTGCCAAACTTTCAAAGAAGAACTAATACCAAATCTCAAACCATTCAAAAAAATTGAAGAGGAGGAAATTCTAACTCATTTTATGATTATTCTGATATCAAAACTAGACAAGGATACAGGCCAATATCCGTAATAAACACAGACACGAAAGTCCTCAACAAAATACTAGCAAACCAAATCCACAGCACATTAAGAAAACATAACATGATCAAGTGAGATTTATCCCAGAAATGCAAGAAAGAATGGCTCAACATATGCAAATCAAAAAATGTGATACATCGCATCATTAGAATGAAGGACAAAAACCATATAATCTCAACAGGCGCAGAAAAAAAATTGATAAAATCAATATCCCCTCATGATAAAAACTCTCAACAAACTAGGCATGGAAGGAACATACCTCAACACAATAAAGGCCATAATAACAAACTCACAGCTATCATCACACTGAATAGAGAAAGTTGAAAGCCTTTCCTCTAAGAACTAGAACAATACAAAGATACTCACTTTCACCACTCCTATTCAACATAGTACTAGGCAATTAAATAAGATAGGAAATAAAAGCCATTCAAATTGAAAAAGAAATCAAATTGTCCCTCCTTGTTGATGAACTTATGTCTAGAAAAACCCGAGACTACACCATATAACTATTAGATCTGATAAACAAATTCAGTAAAATTATAGGATACAAAAATCAGTAGCATTTCAATACATCAATAATGAACTAGCTGAGAAAAAAATCAAGAAGCCAAACTCATTTACAACAGTTATAAAATAAAACACCTAGAAATAAATTTAACCAAGGAGGTAAAGATCTCTGCAAAGAAAGCACTGGCAAAAGAAACTGAAGAGATACAAACAGATGGAAAGATAAAAAGAATTAATATTGTTAAAATGACCGTACTCTCTAAAGCTATCTACAGAGTCAATGCAATCCTTACCAAAATACCAATGTTATTTTTCACAGAAATAGAAAAATAGCTCTAACATTCGCATGGAATCATAAAAGAGCTCAAACAACCAAAGCAATCCTGAGCAAAAAGAACAAAGTTGGAGACCTCACACTGCTTGACTTCAAAATGTATTACAAGGCTGTAGTAACTAGAACAGCATGGTACTGGTTTAAAAACAGACACATAGCCCCAAGGAAGAGAATAGAGAATCCAGAAATAAACCCACGTATTTATAGCCAACTGATTTTTTTACAAAGGCGACAAGAACACACGTTGGGTGAAAGGACACTGTCTTCAATAAACAGTGCTGGTAAAATTGAATGCCCACATGCAGAATAAGGAAACGTGACTCCTATCTAAGAAAAACCAATTCAAGATGGATTAAAGAGTAAATGTAAGACCCGAAATTATCAAACTACTAGAAGAAAACCTCTGAACATTGGTCCAGGCAAAGAATTTATGACTAAGGCCTCAAAAGCACACATAGCAAAAATAAAAATAGATAAATGAACTTCCTCAAACTAAAAGGATTCTGCACAGCAAAAGAGACAATCAACACAGTGAAAAACAAGTTGCTAAGTGGGAAAAAATATTTGCAAGCTATTTATCTGAGAAGGGACTATATCCAGAATATATAAGAAACTCAAGCAACTCAATAGTAAAAATAATAACAATGATAATCCTATTAAAAAGTGGGCCAAGTATAAGAATAGACATTGCTCAAAAGACATACAAATGGCCAACAGGTATAAATGTTCAGTGTCATTAATCACCAGGAAAATGCACATCAAAACCATAATGAGATATCATCCTAACCCAGCTAGAATGGCTATTATTAAAAAGACCAAAAGAAAAGATACGGGTGAAGGTATGGAGAAAAGTGAAGTCATATGTGGCTGGCAAGAATGTAAATTAGTGTAGCCATTATTGAAAACAGAATGGAGATTTCTCAAAAAACTAAAAACAGAACTATCATATGATCTAGCAATACCACTACTGGGTATTTATCCAAAAGAGCAGAAATCAGTATTATCAAAGTGATACCTGCACTCACATGTTTATGGCAGCACTATTCACAATAGCAAAGATATGGAATCAAGCTAAGTTCATCAACAGATTAATGGATAAAGAAAATGTGTGGATATACACAATGGAACACTATTCAGCCATAAAAAAAGAATGAAAACCAATCAGTTGCAACAACATGGATGGAACTGGAGGTCATTATGTTAAGTAAAATAAGCCAGGAAGCACAGAAAGATAAATATTGCATATTCTCACTCCTATGGGGAAGCTTAAAAAGGATCTCATGGAGGTAGAGGGTAGAATGATAGCTCCCAGAGGCTGGCAAGGGTGTGCAGGTAGAGTAAAGATGAAGAGAGGTTGGTTAATGGGTACAAACGGAGTTAGACAGAAGGTATAAGTTCTAATGTTCAATAGCAGAGTAGGTTGATTATAGTTAGCAACAATGTATTAATCACTACACACTCTATGCACATAACAAAATATCATGAGTACTTCATAAATATGTAAAATATCATATATCAATTTTTAAAGATCCAGCAAATTGTCACAGGCATGACCCATGACCTCTGAGAACTGGTGGGTCAAATCATCTTGTCATGCACCTGCTTAAAAATACATGCTATGGCGTGCCCTGTGTTATCTTAACTTCATGAGTTACATGGAGGCAAGGAATACCAGAGAGCTAGGCCATCTCCAGCACTGCCTAAGAGATTGTGCTATCAAGTCCTCTTCTTCCATTCATACCTTCCCTCCCTTCTTAAGGACCAATGAAAGGTTTGAAACCAAGGTATTTCCAGAGATTTTCCCAAACTGCATGTATCCTGGGCTCTGGTGTCAGGAGTCTCTCTTCTTTTCCCAGAAGTCTGGACAACCTCCCACTGATGAAGCCTGATAATAAATGAGTTCATTACTAGGCTGCTGGGGCCCATGACAGCCCATCTGCTGGCATGATTAATTAAAACTGAGTGGCGATAGAAGTGCCATCTCAGGGCTGGAAAGCAATTAATTGGAGCATCTTCCAGACCCTCATTTCTGATGGATCCTAGAGAGACTGATGCCAGGGAGAGCGGGGTCTTTGTGGGTCGGTCTCATTGCCTTACTCTCCTTTATATTTCCAGCAGTTTCCTTCCCTAGGCAAGCCCACCCTAATTAAGCAGAGGCAGATTGGTGAGAGCCAGACATTCAGATCCTCTAAGTGGGAGAGAAGGATTGTCTTCTTAGTTTTCCACTCTTCCCAGACATAGGGAGTGTTGAGATTCAAAAGAGGGCTTCACTTTCTTTTCTTGACCCCTGTGTGCTCTATCTTTGCACCTCTGTACTTGTCAGAGATAGAATCAACAGAAGGACACATACATATTTATTATGGGAATTGATTCACATGATTATGGAGGCTGAGGAGCCCCACAATCTGCTGTCTGCAAGCAGGAGAACCAGGAAAGTCAGTGGTGTAATTTTCTGAAGGCCTGAGAACCAGGAGTGCTGATGTCTCAGGGCAGAAAATGGATGTTCCAGCTCCAGCAGGAGAGAAAACCAATTCACCCTTCCTCTGTCTTTTGTTCTGTCAAGTCCCAGAACAGATTGGTTGATGTCCACCCACACTGGTAGATCTTTATCTACTGATTCAAATTCCAGAAACATCCTCACAGCTACCCTGAGGAATAATGTTTTATTGACTATCTAGGCATCCCGTAGCCTGGTCTAGTTTAAACATAATCAGCCATCACTCTCTTCTGTCCTGCCACTAGGCTGCAAAGCTGCTAGGTAAAGTCTCAGGCCCAAGCAGTGCACTTCAGCCCATGGTACCTGAAACCCTGTATTTGGGGGGATGTTGGGTGCTTTCCTGGCCATAAATGAGGTTGTGGCTTTGGACCCCAACAGGCTATAATCACGGTATGCTTATTTCTGTGGTGAGGACCAAGGAGAAGTTCTTAGACTCTGAGAATAAACCCCACCACCTCTGGAAAGACAGAGGAGGGTGCCACACTTGATTTTGTGTGTGTGTGTGCAGCCCGCCCACAGGTCCTAGAACATCAGCATGAGATCCAATGTGGCATCTCACTTGAATGAAGCTACAGTAAACGACTAGATGCTTCTTTGTGACCTCAGAACCTAGAAAAGCAGTCACAGTTGCCTTTGGTCTGCAGAAACCTGGTGTCTTTATCACCTCTTCCCTATACCTCAGTCCCAGTGCTCTTCTACTACCCTGAAACAAAACTTTATAGGGATCCATTATTCACACCAAGATAGAAACAGGTGATGACAGTTAAACTATTATCTTTGTTAGGAGCATCTTTATTTTAGCAAGGACCAAGCCTTGAGCTAGGGGAGACAGGTACATTTTTGGAATTGTGAGCGGAGGAAGGGAGCTTTGCATTCTTTGATATTTCATACTCACACATTAGCCAGCCACTCTCTTTTTCTATATTCCCAGTACTACCCTTTATTGGAGTTAAGACGATGTCACCAGGTTACTACCAGGAAGAAACTGAGGTGCAGTGTTCCTCATCTGGGTGGGCTTGACACATGAGACTCACAAATTCATAGGAATGAGGACCTTCAATTAACCCATGTATATACTCTGGTAGGTTTTTGTGCTTCCAGTAGTTGATTGTGCTTTTGGGACCACGAAGGAAAGAGGAGATCTCTTAGAGACAAAAGTGGGAGGGGTTCAGCTGCAGGAGTATTGAACAAGTATAGCCAAGAGAGGAGAGGAAGGGCAGGAGACTGGGGTCACCTCTTTGGGACACTGACTCACATCAAGAGATGGCTAAAGAGCTCAAGTTCAAGGGAAAGACTGAAAGAAGCATCCCTGTCTCGTCCCCGCTAGGTCTCAGATGCATAGTGTCCAAATGCCTCCAAGTTATAGCCACCAGATAGCCTTTCTTCCAGTCTCCTTCCACACAGATATTCAGAGCTACATAGTCAAGAGTAGGAGATACACCCTAGGACACGGTTCCCAAGCTTGGCCATGCACTAGAATCAGCTGGGGACTTTTAAACACCATTGCTGCCTGGCTCCTACATTCTGATTTCATCAGCAGGGCCTGTGACCTGGACATCGGGAGTTTTCAGAACTCCTCAGGGGAAGTGATACGCAGCAACGACTGGGAACGGCTGCAGCAGGAACAGCTCGGCAGCCCTACTGGACACCTCCCATTGGCCAGCCCAGTCTCTGTCTTACCCCACGCCTCACAAAATCTGGGTTCTGGGGACAGGACAGAGTTGTTTGGTGGTCAGTCCATGACACAGGCGAGAGCTTTGCAGGAGACTGCACAGAAGGGAGGTGGCAAACTGCAAGCGCTTTCCTGAAAAGAAGGCAAAAGTCAGAAAGGAACGTGGCTGAGGCAGGAGGGAGGGCAGATTTATCAAGGCGGAGCAGTGAGCAGGGCAGGTGATGTACCCTGAGAGGAGGACAGGGGAGAGGCTGGAGGACAAGTTGATTCAGCCTGCCCAGCAGGCTGGGGTGGGGGAGCTTATGGGCACATCTGTTGATGTCGGGCCACCTCTTCTCTAGAATCTCAGGACCCGAGAGGCAGGGAAAGACTCCCACCTCCAAGTGGCTGTCAGGGTGGTCGGGCTCTCCACTCCTTCCGAAACCCCAGCTTGCCCCCCATGAGCTCTCTTCGAGACTATTCCAGTTCCATGTAATCTGCCTCTTCAGCCTCTCCATCCTATCTGCACATGACTGCCAGAGTAACTTTGCTCAAGTGCCCATCTGATTGCATTTCTCACTTCAAAAACAGGGTTTCTCTCACGACGATTGCCCTAACCTCTCTTTGTAGTCTGACTGCTGACCATTTTCCATCATGCACCTTACCTCCTGATAAGCCAAGTCACTTACCCTTTCCTGAACCTGGCCTGAACTCTGCCGTGTCCTCAATTCGAACACCCTGCCCCCTCTCCTATTAAATTCTTGTTGCATTCTATCTTAAATGCCACCAACTCCAGAAGGTACCCCCAGGTACCGATGCTAAAAGGAATCTCTTCTCAGTGCCTCCGAAACTCTTATCAGCTCTGTCTTATAGCCCTTCCTACCTCGTGGATTCCGGCTATTTGTGAACTTCTCTCCCTACTGGACCATGAACTTCGAGAACAAGTGATGTGTGTTCTGCAAACTAATCTCCTAGAGTGCCCAGAAGAGTTGTGAATACAGTAGGTAATCTAAACATGTTTATTAAATTGGACTTTAAAGACAAGGAACTCAGGACACATGTCAGACGATGGGTAGGTATACATGGACCTACATGTGGGGGAGCTGGATTTTCAGGGGAGGCACTCCTTCCCGCCAGGCTTGGCGTCGGATAAGATTCCTATAGCCCACATAATGCCCATAAGGACAAACATAAAAGGACAGGATCACATGCTGGGATCAGATAATGAACTAACCACATGGTCTCTTTCCTTGTAATAATGTACAAGAATTTATGAATGAAAAGACAAAGACACACACATTGCCAATAGCAGCTAACATTTATAGAAAACTTGCAGTTTGTTTCATATTCACATTCTGAATAAACAAAGATACAGATTCTTTCTTTACAATTTAGCAGTCTGGCCCTTTCCCCTTACACAAGGTAGATAAATGTTGACTTCACACAGTGTGAACACCTAACACACATGCGTGCACACACAAACACACACATACTTTCCTAGAATGAAGAGAACTAAAATGGTACTTTTTTTTTTTTTAATCTGACAGATACAAACACATCCCCAAGGACTGGTTGTGTGCGTGTATGTCCAGCTCAATTCTCCTCCCCCTCCACCCTCCATACCACATCGATTTCCCTTTCAACTCCACACATTTATTTTCTGTAGACATAATAAGAAGTCTCAGTGGCTGTTGTAGGTCACTGTGTCCCCCCACAAAAGCTACGTTGAAATGCTAACCCCCAGTATGTGACCTTAATAGGTAATAGGATTTCTGCTGGTGTAATTAGTTTATCACTTAAGGTCAGACTAGAGTAGCGAGGCCTCTTAATCCAATTATGACTGGTGTCCTTATAAGATGCCCTAGGAAACCAATCCAGTGGCCTAGCAAGGGAATGTGTGTATGTGTGCCTGCATGATGAGCCCAAAGATTACGCCTAGTGTGTGGAATAAAAGTGTGTGTGAGAGGGTTTGAGTCTGTCTGGGTGTATGCATTATGCATGGGAAGCCAAGGAATTATTTCTACCCCTCTACCATTACAGATATACTATACCCTTCAGTTCTTTTTTTTTTTTTT
>NW_007245980.1:264685-280902 GCF_000164805.1 Carlito syrichta
CCAGACTGGAGTGCAGTGGCCGCTCCCGGCCACCGCAGCCTCGATCTGCTGGGCTCCGGCAATCCTTTCTCCTCAGTCTTCCAAGTAGCTGGAACTACAGGCACGCCCTACCACGCCCAGCTAGTTTTTTTTGATTTACTGTAGAGATGAGGTCTCGCCAAGTTACCCAGGCGGGTCTCGAACCCACGGGCTCAGGCAATCCACTCATCTCAGCCTCCCAAAGGCGTGGGATTACAGGCTGAGCCACCGAGCCTGGCTACCCTTCAGTTCTAAAACATGGAGTGTCCTCTGTGCTTGGACTTTTAATGTGAATTGTGTATTTCCTCAGCGTCCTTTTGCCAGTGGGAGGATGGCAGTTTATGAGTGATTGTTAAGCCTGTATCAGGACACTAAGGAAAGTGGTCCATAAAAGATATCTAGCCCTGACACCATTGGAGGATTCAGGGCCCAGAAATTTGGAAGGAGGGGAGGGAAATCTTGAAGCAACGAGGTGAAGTGATACATCACAGTGTGACTGACCTGCTGAGGTTCCAAGATTTGAAACACACAACCACACACATACACAACCCCTCCCATCTAGAACTCAAGCTGTCTTTGAGTTCTGTTCTTTCACAGAGCTTCCCATTTCTCTTCTGCCCCCAATATCCCCTGAGAGGCAGCTGTCTGTTTTGTGGAAGAAAACAGATGGCCCGTCTGAGTGATGTACACTGGATCACAGAGCAAGTTAAGGACAAAGATGGAGTTGTTTCTCTGGGTGCCATTACTTATTCAATGATCCACGTAGGGCTGGGATATCCACTCGTAGAAGGCAAAGCAGGGCATTTGAAAGACAGGCAGGTGTTGGCATAGAGAAGAATTATAAAATTGGAGAAGCCAACAATAAAAAGTATTTACTGTGCACTTAACTATGTGCCAAGCATTTTAGGCGGGCATCATTTCATCCTGAAGTTGGTAAACATAAGCCCTGTCTGACAGTAGCAGGAACAGGCCAAGAATAGTCAAGGAATTTGGCTAAGATCACACAGCCAGGATACGGTAGAGGTGGGTTTAAAAAGAAGGCAGTCTGAGTCTAAGCTGGGCTTTTTCATAATATTTGCTGGACATTAAAAAGCAGCCTTTGAGAGGGAGAAGAGAGGTGGAAAGGGAGTTGCGGAACAGCAGAGACACTGCTGAGGACTGAAGCCCGGGATCACAGGTCCAACTCCCACTCAGCACTCCTCCCTGCCCCTCTAGCTCTGCGGGCTCCAAGCATGGGCTAGCCCACGGCCGCTCGTGCTGGGAGCAGGGATGGCTCCGCCTCCTCAAAGCACCTGCCTCAATTCTGGCGCAAGGAGAGCTTCAAGGCTGTGGAAGGGGCCTGGCCTGTCCTCCCAAGCAGGTCCTGGGTTACACAGGTTCGAGAGGCCTGTGTGTCAAGGTGGATGGTAGGAATGGATCCCATTCCATTTCTGCAAAGTCTCTGGCAAATGACAGGATGTGAGGGAAGACAAGTGGATCAGGAGGGCCGGGGGTAGGGGGTACTGATATATGACACTGGCTTTCTCCAGCGGGAGTACTATTTCAGTAAACTGATTTTAAACTCCAACTAATCTATCAATTACCACAGAGTCAGCAAAATTGAGGTCTAAAAGGCAACTTCTCTGAGTTTCACAGTGAAAGAACTGGGTGACACAAACGGTCAGTTGGCTAACCCAGTATCTATTTTCTCCCCACTTCTCCCTGAACTGTCTCAACTAGAATGCACGATTAAAATATACGGGCTGAAAGAATATGGGTCTTTTCCCTTTTCCAGCCTCCCTTGCAGCTAGAGTTGAACGAGTGACACATTCCTGCTCCAAAAGTCTGCTGTGCTAGGACGACTACAGTTGGTCCTGATGAGGGAGCAGCCGTAGCTGGTGCCCTTTCCACCTTCTTCCCTGCTTTGGAAGGAAACAAGATGAAGACGGGCCGCAGGAACAGCACAGTCTTCATCCATGACACCACGGAGTCACAGGATCATCAGCAGCTGCCCATGCCAGACTTCTTGCAACGTGCAGAAAATAAGGCCTTACTTCATTTAAGCCATGAGAGTTGGTATTCTCATTATTTATGGCCAGAACACTCCTGACTCATCTCTCTGAAGGCAAAGTTCGTATCTGTACCACGATACCAGCGAGGACTGCAAGATACAGCCACTTTATTTCATCCCTTCCAAGAACATCTCTTGTAGCATTTTAACATCTTAAGAATTAGGATGCAAACTGGAATAATCACCAGCTTTTTCCCCTTAACATAATTAACGGTACTTTGGATTTGAAGAAATACTGTGTTTAAAAAGATTCTGTAAAATGGACTGCCACACTCATCAGCTTTCTGGGTTCTCCAAAGATCATGTTGTCCCCTCACTGCCTCTTATGTGCCCAGGACAAATGGAGAGAGAGATAAGAATGGTTAGTCTTTATCTCCAGGGACGAGAGTCCACAGACCTGTTTAAATCAACACAAGCCCTGGCAAACTCCCTGCTGCTAGGAAAGGTCCCTCTGAAATTGTACCAAAAGATATTTATGCTGCTCTTAGTAAATCTTCCCAATTGTTTTTGGAGCCTGTGATCCATCCTATTGGTTGTCTGCAGTGGTCTCCAACTTTAGAGCATATATTTGACATTTGAAAACAATGAAAAGTCACCCCTGATCAAATCTTGGGAATAACAATTAAAATACAGAGTTTGCTTTAAAAGGCTGACTAAAACAAGCATATTGCCATCTCAAGATGACCTCCAAGGGCATCAAGAACTGTAGCCCGTTTCTTTTCTAAGTGCCTTCCGCCCATCACCTATTTGGGAGACCTGCAAGTGGAGAGCTTCCACTGACCTGGCCCCAGCCCATCAGCAGACGCAGGCGAAGACTCTGTGTCTCAGTTTTGTCCACTTGCTCCACTGGTTTTGGATTATTTTTCCCTTTCTGCATAAGTGTAAGGAGTAGACTAGTATGTCTCTGTGACTCGGTACAGATCTTAGTCCTCAGTTTTCTATCTGGGCCAAGATGAACTTTAATCTTGGAGGTGAGCACATTCTATTTTATTCGTCCCCTCCGGGACAAAGGCTGTAGGAACTCGGTGTTGACAAGATGGTTCTTGGGTGTTGCTAAAGCTGCAGAAGTGAGAGGACAGACTCAGGAGAGTTTCTGCTGTTGTTTTTGTCCCAACTCATATCAGACATTCCCAGTTGTAGCTAGGGTATTAGACCATCTGGCTTCAGAAATGCCCTGTAACTCCCTGGTACCACCACCTTCTGACAGCTTCTGTCCACACAAATAAGAAATAGAAAAGAAATAGACCATATTTTTCAACTTTTTACTTTTACTAGGGCAGGGGTAGAAAAAAGGCATGCATGTATTACATAACATTGTCTAGATTTGCCAGAGATGTTTCTAACCCGAGTAGGAAGACGACCTGAGAAGGGAGAGCGGAATCTCTTTGTGTTCTTTGTGTTCGAAATCTCAGGAGGAGATCCCTCAGCAGGGCACAAAGAGCCTTAATACTAGTAACAGATACAACATCCTTGAAATAAACACCAAAAGTGATATGGCCACATGGAATAAGTGACTGATTCTTTTGACAGTGTGTTTGATCTTGCCCCAGTTTACCCTCATGTAATCAAATTCAATCCCAACAGCTTGGAATGCAATTTTTAAATTCTGAGCAATGACAGATGTCTCACACACGCTACCTTTTGTGCTCTTCCTGGCCAAGCTGTTATCTACAGTTATTTCAAAGGAAGGAAGAGTTCACGTCTGTCCTTGCTTCTGAATGGGAGGTTACAAAGAGGCTTGATTCTGGCCACAGATGGAGGAGTGAGAGCTCTACTTCACCCTAAGGAGGAGCCTAGTTCAACTGTCACCTACATTTGACCAATTGCAGTTCTAAACAGCAAAGCATCCATGTCATTGAGAGATGACTGAACTCCCTCTGGGCAGCCTGTTTTCACCTTTGGCACTTACATGTGTCGCCTAAAATAACCAACCTGGAGCACACAAGTGAAAGGGATGCTGCACTGGGTCCTCGGGGGACATGAAGATTCACTCACCCCTCACAGACGACTTAAGCCTGGGAGGCCCATGGACCTGTGCCTCCCTGCTCCCCTCGAGCTGCTTTCCCTGAGGTTGCCCATCACTCTTCTTTCTCTTTAAGCTCCGCCCTCATTTATGAGAGAAGCTTCATCAACACCAGTGCTGGGAGCTGCCAGAACACCCCATCATCACCTTGCTCCTCAAGCGCCCCCAGGGTGCCACCTTGCTTCTGCTCTCCTCCCACATCTCGCCAGGACCCCAACCCCCCAGCAGTTTACCAAAGTATTTACCCAACAAGCCAGATCTGTTCCTAAGGGAAAACTGTGCTGCAAAACACATTTCAGTTCCCATCCTGTTCTGCTAAGACTATAGGCTTGAGTTATACGCTCAATCCCAGCAATAACTCTGTGAGGGCTGTTGTAATTTCCTGCTAACTGAAGACGTAACAGGGAGCGACTTACAAAAATTCAGACTCTCCCAGGCTAAGATCCCATCTCAGGTCTGTCACAGCCCCTGCCTGGGCCTTACCCACCCACAATACTGCAGTACAAAGGCAGGCAGACAGGCAGGCAGGCCTGGGCCGAGGGGAGGCTGCAGATAGGCGAGGCTTGTGTCTGGGGCTGCTTCTTGTATACTGCAGGCAGCACCTGTTCCCATACTCAAGCAGCTCCAGCAAAGCCATCTACGAACCCCCTTGTCTTCTCCTGGGCCATCTGTCCACAGATGAGATACGAGTGATGTAATGATTTTGTTGCTTACAAAAGCTAAGGGACTTGCTAAGGCCACACAGCTATTAAATGTTACTGACATTAAGAGTCTCTAACATCTAGGTGATGCTTTGAAGCACTATGCCATTATGCCTCTCTAAAAGAAGTCTAGTCCTGGGTTATATGCAGATGGAGAAAACGGGCATCTCCTTCCCTTCCAAAATGGCCAAAGAAAGCCAACACTGTCTAAGTGGGGATGAGCAATTCCACTTCTGATTAGGTGGACTGCCCTGTATGTAGCTGGAAGTGTACAGATGAGAGAAACCCCCTCTCCCCACCACCCTTCTAACATTTCCCTGCCCACTCTAGGGAGAGTGACCTACAAATATGACTGGTGACTGGTCCAGAAACACTAGGAGTCATGAAAGCCCTGATATTTATGTGCGTGTTAAACAGTGTGTGCACTTTCACTTCCTGCTCTACACTGCCAGTCAGGCAAGAACGCCTTGGCCTATTTCTTTCTGAGCAGGCCCAACAAGACGTTCTTGCTCCCTCTCAGGCTTGGCAGCCAGCTGGAGGTAAAATCTGGATCAGGAAATAGACAAGAACTCTAATCCAAGAGTTACAAAACAGCTGTTTCAAAGATCTTTGAAATACACTAACATGAAGCAGTATGTTGATTTCCACTTTGCTGTCTGCTCTTTGTGCATTCAGCTCTAGCAGGGAGTTAACAGGAGAGGGATGGTTGGCGGTGGGCTATGGCCATTCCTTGGGCCCTGGGTGTGATACTAACTTGCGTAATAAAAACTTCAGGTGACCACATAGTCTATAATCCATACCTGGACACTTGTGAGAGTGAAAGAGAGCATTATTAATTATGCCAGGACAATAATTCCCCATAAACTGGGATGCACACTGTTAAAATTAGCAAAACCTACTGAAGTGTCTTAATATAACCAAACTTTCTCTCTTTGAGACCTGCAAGTAGAAAATAATGATTTGATATAATCCTAACTACTGGTGGTAAAATTACCCATTTTTGGTTCACTGATATGGTAGAACTGGACCAAGAATCCTTTGATCAATGAGAGTACCACTATAACTCTGCTTGAAATGGGTATGCAAGGAAACTGTGCTCCCCTTCCCACCCCGCTTAAGGAAAACCATGTATATAGAGGGCCAAAGTAAAGTTGTGATTAAAAAGACTGAACTACATACACAGAAATGGGCCAGTCCAGTCCTCACCCCCAAATTTTCCTAACTCAGCCGCTTGCTGGCAGGAAACAAATGCAACTGCTTGTTCGGCATCAGCTGTGACTGTTGTTGGAGGATCAGACAAAGGACTCCTGAGAAGGGTTGAGAAACTCACCAACCACACCACAGTTCCAGATCTGACACTAACTACTTTACGAAGGCTGCATTCCTCACCAATATACTAAAGGTCAGGATGAAATCTACTTTCTAGAAACTTCAAAGCACGTGAGTAATATACCAAGATCAATAAGACCACAAAAGAAATAATACACCAATCAGAAAATAACAATGACTCTTTATAAACTTGTATGGGGTCTATATTACCCTTACATAGGCATGTACTCATTTCACAGAGAATCGGGAGATCAACCTCCAAGAAACCTGCCGGGACTTTCTCCAGAGCTCTGGCCTCCATTAATGGTCTCCTCCAGCTTCTTCTGGTAGAATTCCCAGCCCCACAGCGATGGCAACTCTCTGAGATCCCCCAAACATCCATGAACTACATCATGTCCAGCTGGAAATAAGAACAGCATACTTAGAAAGGGGCCGGGCATGGTGGCTCACACCTGTAATCCCAGCACTTTGGAAAGCTGAGGCGGGAGGGTTGCTCAAGGCCAGGCGCTCACAACCAGCCTGGGCAAGATAGCGAGATCCTGTCTCTACCCGCCCCCACCCCCCCAAAAAAAAACACTAAAGGAACCAGGCCAACTTCGGACCACTGCTCCTCTGGTGAGAGAGTTGAATGAAAATGGTACTCTACATTGGTAGGTGCACATGAACTTGCACACTTATTCACTGCTCACTAGTTTAGGAGTTGAAAACCCCATTTCTCTTCCCATTTTAGTACTAAGGAGTTCTCCACTATAAGACAGAGCATAGTATGTAGTTTTGTTGAACGGTTATGTGAGCCGTAAAGGCAGGACGTTTACAAACATGAAAGATGGATACAAAAGCTAGTATATTTCCATAGCTTCCCAGGCATCCACAACACGCTTTAATTCTCAAATGCCTGTCAGTCTATTTTGTTTACATTAAGTTAATTGAGACTTAACAGTTTTTTAAAGGTTGTTTGTTTGTCAGCCCACGCAAATTGCATGTTGTATTGCTTATTTTTAGTTAAGAGCAATTTCAGAGGATTATAACATTTTGTTAGTAAAGGAATAGCTTCCCTGGCTCTTGTTTAGCCTTTCAAAGGAAAGGATTAATCTGAATGAACAATGTAGCTAAAACCATAGAACACAGAAATTTCCATTATGAAATTACTTGATTAAATTTGTAATGGCAATAAATAACAGTTTAGGGAGCTTCTGGTTTGTTGACAAATTAAAACACAAATAAATAACAAGTCTATGATAAGCAGCCTTTGTGGCTGTATTTACAGCCCAGGTAATTTCCATCATTAGAACACCTGGTGTATTTTTTTGTTTTTGTTTTTGTTTAGAAAGCAGGATTTATTGAGAGGACAGAAAAGTTCCCACAGTAAGAGGGGGCCCAAGGGGGCTGCCCCACCTGGTGTATATTTAAAAGTACTTACTAAGTCGTCCACATCACCACCTTCTTCAAGTACAGCTGCTGTATCTTCATTTGGTTTTTCTTTGGGAGCCAGAAACTGTGAATAGAAAGTAAGTTATGGTACCTAAATGACATTTTTGCCTCCTTTGAAGGAAAGAACAATCTGCTAGCATTGTTACAGGCAAACCTAAGAAGACTTGCTTAGCGTTCACACTGCAAGCGACTCAAAAGAAACTTCATTTTGGCATATTTTCCTTCACTTAGCTCTGGAGGAGGCCCAATTTTGAGGTTCAACAGTCCACACTAACTCGTCGTCACAGAAAGTTCCGATGAAGAGGCAGATGACATGGCTCATCAAAACAGAGACTACGTGGAGGGTCCTGGATCAGCATGGTGGACACCTGGTATTTCTATTTCTGCCACCACGGGGACAAGTTGGCTTGCTAAAGTTAAGAAAATAACCAACCATCCCCAACAGCACACTCTTTCCGAAGGAGCACAAGACTCAAGTTAAGATCAGAAGAGTCTATTCTTGAACAGGGTAGAGAGGACTTCTCGTAAGAAGTGCGAAATGCAAAAATGGGCAAGCTTGGGAGGGTAATTCCTTTTATGGAAATCTTTCAATTTTGTGAGAAATTGCGTGAAAACTGGCAGATGACAAACGAATGACAAAACTGTTCGGCTTCAGTGTTCTGGACCTCGAGCTTCTAAAAGGCAGAGACACAGAAAAACAAAGCCCTGAGTGAGGTCTGCAAGGATCTAGGAATGACACTCGGAGTTTAAAAGGGTAGTGAGTGCCTTGAAAATCATCTTTCCCCTTCCTGCCCCCACAAGAGACAGCAGTGGGGGGTTTTCCTTCAAGGCATGTGGCAGCTGCATCTAGGAGCAAGGCTCTGGCATCGCCTGTGTAGCCTAGCACGAGAAGGTGGTGATCTCAGAGCACCAGCACTTCAGCAGGCAGCAGAGCCACGTCTGGAGAAGTGAGTATTTTAAAGGGGTCAGTGGAAGATGGGTGTGTCTCTCTCCGTGGGCGTTCCTCTGGGCTGGTGTGCAGGGAACACGCGTGTGGTGAGTGAATCTTCCAGCTCACCACTGCTCTCCGGCAGCTGCCTCTACCCAAGAGGACAAGCAGAGTTCTACTTTTCTCACTTTCTCAACATGAAAAACAAATGACGAGACCTGCGTCCCATCTACATTCCTGTTATTTTTATGGTACAAAGGACACAATCAAGGCCTCTGAAACCTAAGAATTCTAAATAAACTAAAATACGCTTAACACATCATAAACCAGTCACCTGTTAAGTATCAGGCTGCATGCAGCAAATTTTGGAAGCAAGCTCTGCCTGTCCTTCCATTCCTCCTAAATCAAATTCACACACAGGTAACAAAGCGGCAACAGGGGAAGCTGTATCTGCCTCACAGGGCACTGTCTTTGTCAGCACCATGGCCCTGTCCATTGGGGTCTGTTGACTCATCCACCCTCCTGAGCTTGTTATTTCTGTCAAAGCGACCTCACTATCCAGTCCCTTCTGCTTGACTTCTTTTAACGATGTTGATGGATCTTTTCACAGGCCTTTGTCGACCCTAAGCTGGACCATGTGCAGGGCTGGGAACAAGCAAAGGGGCAGACAGTCTGGTATAGTATTGTAATAAAACCTCTGTATCATTAATCCTGTTTATGCATTTGGGGTGATTATTACAAGAGACATCTGAAGGTCAAACACAGATAAATGAATAAGAAGTTTATACATTTGCTGGCATATAATTTATGCCAAAAAGTTAAAGAAACTGTGTTCTGGAGCGGCCACTGCATTCCAGTCTGGGCGACAGAGTGAGACTCCAACTCAAAAACAAATAAACAAACAAACAACAACAAAAAAGAAACTATGTTCTATCCTAGATTCCCAAATCAATTTTTCTTGGGGCTTTCCTGATTAGTATAATTATAGCTCTCCTCTCCTACTCATTAGCATGATTTTCCCTATATCAAGGATATATAGATAGCTACAGGATAAGACTCGTGCACGTGGGGTGAAGAAAAAAGTAGAGCTGTATCCTGTCATAAACCTCTGTCGGGTCATAAATGACCCGCACCTTCCAAACATATGAAAAACTCTAGGGGTTCAGTGGTTCTGCAGTCCACGACACTTTTTATTACCCCTTAGATAGGGGCTTATTGATGAATCTAGAAAATCCCTGATGGTTTTTGGCACTTAGTCTCTAAAAGCTCCAATTCCCACTTCCTCTCTATCTGCAAAGCCCCCTTCACACTTCAATTAAAGGATAAATTAGGATAAAACTGCACAGTATGGACATGGCATGTATAATTAAACACAAAGGGCCCATCTCTGAGACTAGGCCAAATTCCTAGGAAGGAAAGAGCAGTCCTTCATTTCCATCAAGTGCTAAACATCTGCAACTGACTTTCCTGACAGATCTGCTTCACATTTCTGTGTAAGCAAATTATGGCTGAAAGCTGGGCTGCCATCCGTTATCCTTCCCAAAGCCCCAGGCAAGGCTGATCTCTACACACATCACTCTTCCTCATCAGTTTTTAACTGCATGTAATTCTGGGCTGTGCAGTGACAGGGAAGCTGGAGACAGAGTGGAGAATGTAGTGACTGGCCTGCTTTCTCAATAAAAGCAAGAGATTCTCTGAACGCGGCACAGGGGTAGGAGTCAATGCTCATCTTTTCTTGTGTTCTTCCCCCCACTGCATGCTTAAAAGATAGAGAATACACAGAAAGAACAATTGTGTGACATATTCCTTTTTCCTTAAACCACTGTCTCTTACTTGGGGTTACCATGAAAGCACCGCCTGACCTGGAGATCTTTATGAAATGGATAACCTACTACTTTTCAAGTACCCTGAAATACAATCCTGGCCACAAGCAGAGAAATGGAATCAATAACCTCTGTAAAGAAACTGCCAGTCCCATCCCTCCAAAGACCAAAAACTAACAATCATCTTGTGCTCAGACCCTCACCGATCCCTAAGTTAAAAATACATGACCTCCACTGGGCTGATTCCAACACCATCAGGTGATTAAGGAAAAAAAAAATCACTCCAATCCAGATGTATAAAACAATTTTTTTAAAACCTGAAAGTCAGTTTATGTGTATTTTTCTAAAAATAGCACACATTTGGGTTTCAGTAAGGCCACCTGTAGCTTATTACATACTATAAAGGCAATAGGGTGTAGCAGAGAAATCCTGCAGCCCAGTGTGGAGAACACAATCATAGCCTTAGCTCTGTCAGTTGCTCAGGAACCCTGGCCATGCCACCTGACCGTACGATACAACTCATTTTCCTCAACAATAAAAATGTGACTACACTTCCTATTTTATGGGATTGTGGCGAGTCTCATGAAATAAAGTATGCAAAAATTATTTGTGGCAGTGTAAGCTTTATGTTCAGATTCCTCGGAATATACCCAATATATGCCCACAACTGCTTTGTACAAGAATATCTATGACATCTTTATATAAAATTTGGAAACAAGTAAATGTCCATCTTTAGAAGAACAAATGAATAATTGGTGATATAATCACAAAAGGAATACTATGTAGCTATAATAAAGAATAAATATAAAAGGACCTTGAACCACTATCATAATATTATAAGAAAGGGATTGGCAGTAGTGGGAAACCGCAGGGAGGGGGTATACCTCATCAACAAGGGCACCTGCGTAATGAGCATTTATATACCTAACTCTGAATGGTACCCCACATCTTTAAAAAAAAAGAATAAATAACACAGATACATTTAAAGAAGGCATGACTCCAATTACCTGAAGGTCAAAAACAGGCAAAATGACTCTCAAGTGACAGAAAATAGTGGTTACCTTGGGGGAACAGAGGGGTTCTGACTGGGAAGTAGCCTTATGAGGTGATAAAAATGTTCTATTATTTGAATCTCGGTGGTAAGTACTCAGATATGTGAATGTGTAAGAATTTATTAAGTTGTACACAAAATCTATGTGCTTACTGTATATAAATTTTACCTCAATAAGTTTTAAGTTTATATCTCCCAAACTTTGCCTGTACAATGACTACTTGTACACTGAATCCTGAATTGTACCCCACATCTTTAAATAAACATAAATAATTAAATTTATATCTTAAAAGTATCAGACTCTAAACAAATGTTAGGTAACATTGTGATATTTCCATTATCGCTATTCTTGTACTGGCATACAGAAAAACTACACCAGAGATTTAACACAGGAAAGGCAGGCAGAAAAGAGTAAAGAAAAAATGTCATAGGGTCCAACAGGGGACAGCAGTTTGAGAAAACTATTTTCAAAAACTGATTCCTAAACTTTGTTTTCTAATCCTGCCCAAGGTTTTGGAGATCTCTTACACACTCACACACACATACAAGAGGGAAATGAGAACCTTTTTTCTGAGTACATGTGGCATGGGGTGGGGTGGGGGTGTGCCATGGTGTGGTGGGAAGGTGACTGTGGTGGGAGAACAGGGGTCTGGATTCTAGTTAATTCTGCTAGCCTAACCTGCTGTGAGACACTGAGCTAGTCAACTTTACCTCTCAAGATGGTGTCAGTAAAATGACCAGTAGCTAAGCTCTGAGCATCTGCAATAACAAAGGAGAGAATCTACACGTCAACAATAATAAAGAAGGATACATTAGGTAGATACAAGGAAAACCAGTGCTAAAGCAATGATCCCCCCCCAATAGAGTTTGTATAAAACGACTATTTAGACATAGCTCAAAGTGTCACAAAAACAATACTCCAAAGCCAGAAGGATAAGTCCTCCCTCTCCATTGTGTTCTCCATATGGAGGGAAAAGATGGAGGACTATAGGACCGTTCTGAACAGGATTCTTGGCCAGGGGCTTGCTGTGAGCTCTCAAACACTTCGCCTTCCTCTCCTCCCCACCACAGGGTCATGCAGTGAGGATGAACTAACTGATGAAGGGCACAAAAGGGGCCTATTAAAAACTTTAACATACACCGAATGCTAATGGCATCGCTAACAATACCAACTAGAAACAAAAAAAGTTAAGTGAAAGAACTGACAGGCTACAAAGACAATAAAGATGAGTATAAAAAGAGTGGCAATATTTATGTGTGGGTTTCCAAATGAAATGAGAGATAAAAGGAAACTTAAAGTGACTAAGCTTACATCACGAAAGCAAGCACTTTCTAATTCTGCAGCAGGGCTGGTTTCTATTTCTCCCAGAATCATAAAATCCACATAGTTCTAGAACACACTAGAAAGAAACGGCATGCCTTAAGATGCTGTACAAGTGTAAAGTTAAAATTTGATTCTCATTTAAAATGGGCATCCCAGCTGGGCTCGGTGGCTCAGCCTGTAATCCCGCGCCTTTGGGAAGCTGAGGTGAGTGGATTGCCTGAGCCCGCAGGTTCGAGACCCGCCTGGGCAACTTGGCGAGACCTCATCTCTACAATAAATCAAAAATCAGCCGGGCATGGTAGCGCGAACCTGTAATTCCAGGTACTTGGAAGGCTGAGGTGGAAGGATCGCCGGAGCCCAGCGGGTCAAGGCTGCGGTGGCCGGGAGCAGCCACTGCACTCCAGTCTGGGTGACGGAGTGAAACTCCAACTCAAAAAAATAAATAAATAAAATAAAATAAAATAAAATGGGCATCTCTGGATAATTATTGTCTCTCAAATGCCAAGATTTAATAGCAAAAAGCTGACAGTTCAATAACTTTAAATAACTTACAGTAAATACCTCAAAAGAATTTAAATGGACTGTGAGGACTGTTATTCAATCTGGTTAATGTCAAATTTCTTAAATGATTATTTGGGAAGTGTAAATGAATGTGTAAGCGATACTTCCCCAACTTGGCTAAGAGAAATAGCTGAAGCAGTTCTCTCCTATTAAAACCATCAGGAATCAGCTTCCTTGAGCTAGAAACTTCCTCTGCAATTCACCACATTATCATTTCTATGTGTACTCTCCTTTCTATACTCCTCTAAAAGTCATCAGATACCATTTAAAAAATACTGTTATAAAAGAGATCGAGTTTTCACTCTGAAAAATAAAATACAAAGTTCACGTTCTATTAAAGCAGACACCAAAGCATAATCTTGCAAGTTAGACGTGACCGAACGTACGCTGAAGATGAATCAGAATTACAGGCTCCGCTCTATGGTCTAGGTCATTCCAACCAACCACCTGGTTCCAGACCAGACAGCCATTTGTTGAGATGAAACAGAACTACCATATTTTAGAGATTGCTGGTCAAGATTCCATTTATAAGACTTAATCCATTTAGAAATGAGAGCACAGTGTGATGCGCAGAAACTAGCATTTTAACCATCTGCCATCTCTGTGAGCTCACACTGTGACCCCACGTCACCTTTCTGGGGCTTGGCTTCCCAGGGAGAACAGGGACAGTCGTTCCTGCTTCTATCAATCCTTAGCAGAACACTGTGAGGGCTTTGGAGTACTGGGCTTTTGGGTTCTGGATTATATACACAAAAGTTTATCACTGTTATTTTCTACCATTATTCAGATATGATGTATATAGTGTTTGAGGTAAACATCACATAATGTAAATGTCCTTTAGAAGTCAAAGTTTTGGCTAGGTGCTGTGGCTCATGCCTATAATCCCAGCACGTTGGGAGGCTGAGGTGAGAGGAATGCCCGAGCTCAGGGGTTCGAGACCAGCCTGGGCAACTTGGCGAGATCTCATCTCTACAATAAATATAGAAAAATTAGATAAGCGTGGTGGCACACACCTGTAGTTCCAGCTACTTGGAAGGCTGAGGCGGAAGGATCACCCAAGCCCAGGTCGATGCTGTGGTGACCATGAGCGTGCCACTGGCCTCCAGCCTGGGTGACAGGGCGAGACTCTGCTGGGCTCAGGCGATCCTTCGCCTCAGTCTTCCACGTCCTAATTTCTTATCTACCATGACAGTGAAGGTAAGTTTTGCTGATAGTAACAAGCATACTTACTACTGTGCTTGACTACAGGAACACTGCTCCCAAAGGAAGAAGACACCAGTTAGCCAGGCAACCAGTGGTGGGAGAAGAGATCCTCTCCACTTGTTTATTTTTTACTAAGTTCTCTGTATTCAAAGAATGGGGAGTGTCCAGAGCTGTCTTAAACTACAACTGAAATCAGTTCTAGTGATATAATAAGCATCTAAGGATACTACCTCATGCCTGGTCATTACCTAAAATTTCCCTTTATAGCTTAATTATCAGACATTAAAATTCCTGATGCTTAGGCTCAGTGCCCTGAAATTCCAAAGATGAGATTGTATTTGCAATATAAAGGAAGTTTCACACAATCTGCAAATGCATTATCCCTTTTCAGATTTCTTCCCTTTATAAGATTCTGGATGCATTTAGCTGAAACACCTTTGGTTAAGATGTACTGCTGAGAGGAAACATGACCTTTTTTAGACCAGTGCTCCCTACTACCTCTAAAAACTCTGACATGTACTCAACTCTCACTAAATGACAACTTTTTAAAATGCAATAATGACTAAAATTAAATAACTTTTATTGACTTGTTTGGCAAAAACTGATCGTCTTCACCCTATGTGAAAATTAACATTATGTGTCAATCTGTGAAGGTGCCACAATCACATGAGCCAATTCCTTAAAGTCAATGTGTGTGTGTGTGTGTGTGTGTGTGTGTGTGTGTGTGTGTGTGGTTGTTTCTCTGGAAAACCCTGATTCACTCCAGTTCAAGGGAAAAAATATTATCACAACATTGTATAAAGTGACAAACAGAAATAAAACCAAACAGTTACATGACATACTCAAGCCCATGGTACTCATGCCATGGACTCCATATCCCTTCTGAGACAATAATCACCACCTTATAATATGCTTCTAAAATTCTAGGATCTTACTCCCTCAACAGTAGGGACCATATCTGTTCTCTAATAAAAATCTCTTGCCAGGCTTAATAAAAATCTTGTATAGTCTAACTTCTCTTCCAAACAATAATATGGTTTCTGCCAAATACCTTTACTGAGTTGAAAATTCATGACATTTTTAACTTGGTCTGAATGCAGTCATATAATAAACATTTCCAGCTTTATTCCTGTCATTTCTCGAACAGATTCCTGTCTACCAGCCCCAGTCCAAGCTCTCCCTTAGCACATGCAGTTATTTTTTGAATCTCTATTGCCTCCTTATGCTCTGTTTCAACTGACCATCTGAGCTTCCAGAGGGCAGGGGTGCCATCGTATCACCCAGCACAGTGCTGGGCAGCCAGGACAAGTTTGTAACTGACAGCTGTCACGTGTTATGCTGGTAGGACTGGACAGCACAGATACTGGAAATGGAATGCTATAAACTATACATTTTTGAGCTTTTCAATTTAATTTCATTAAAATTTTATCACAACCTTGAGGTATAATGAAGGATTACTGAACAAAATGGCCATGTGTATTTGACTCATAGCTGAATCAGATTCAATATTCACACACCAAGCAAAAAGGCTTTGGTCTAATAATTTATATCAATAAAAAGCTCATCGGATCTGCATACATGGGGTCTTTTACTGAAAACACCTGGCTGTGCCTTGTACTGGAATAGTAGTGTTTCTCTACTTGATATACATTACAATCACCTGAGGGACTTTAAAAAATGCCAACCAACCACCTATGCCAGAGACCCATCTCAAAACAACAGAATCGCCGGGCTCGGTGGCTCAGCCTGTAATCCCGCACCTTTGGGAGGCTGAG
>NW_007245980.1:281043-303344 GCF_000164805.1 Carlito syrichta
AGGCCAGGGTGGGAATCACCGAGCTAGATGGATTTCAGCTTTTACCAGGGCCTAGGCCAGGCTAGGTATGCATTATGAAGTTCAGTAGCTCTAGGGTTATTAAGACTGGAATTGCAGGTGAGCTCTATAAATATAACTATGGCCTATGGAAAACTAAAATTATCATTTGGTCCATGAGAAAGCTGCAGTTGAAACAATTTGCTTATTGGTGGAATAAAGAATTTGAGTACATGCTCTAATTTAGTAACCCTTAAAATTTAACTTCTTCAAGGGCATCAAGAAAATAATGTCCGCCGCAATAGGTCATCTAAAGACAAGAAATTATCCCTCAATACCTTCTTGGCTTCCTCAGCTGTAACAGAACTTCCAGAGGCTTCATCTTTGGTGATCAGAGTAATTCCATCTAAAAAAAGTAATTCGCACAGTAAAATCCAAGCACACACACACAAGATCAATCCCAATCCTGCTTTCCTTTCTACCACACCTCCTCCCACCATTGTGCTAGAGACTTTTAAAACTATAAAGGTTCTCTGGTTTATGAAAATACATAAAATGATATAAGCAATTAATTCACATTGTTCATTCCATCTTACATAATCCTGTCTCCTATTTTTGCTTGTGTGATAAGCAATAAAAGCCACATCTTAAATGCTACCTGCTCATGAAGCCTTCCTTGATCAATCCAGGTAGAAATAGTTTCCTCTTCTTCGGAACTGTCAGATCACTTTGTTTATCCCTTTGAAATGGTTCTCATCATATCTTATCTTGTATAACTATTTGTACAAATGTTACCTCTCCTAATGAGAGCAGGGACTAAGTTTTACACATCTTTACATCTCCCTCAATGTACAGTAAGTCCCTACTTAACTATCGCCGATGGGTTCTTAGAAATTGTGACTTACAGACAGCAGGTCCTTGAATAATGTCTTCTTGTTATAATGTTCATGAGGAAAAAAATGGGTTTAATTACACATCATTTTGCTTAAAGTCACAGTTTTCAAGAAACTTTGACAATGTTAAGTGAGGACTTACTGTAGTACACAGCAGAAGCTCAATAAATAAACGATAATTTGAATGACTCAATGCTTTTGTCCAAACCATATAGTATACAATATGGACCTCTTCATACATTTTAGCTTGTAGCAGTGTTACTGGCTATTGATGGAGTGGCCAGAGGATTAGGGCAGAAGAAAATGCTCTTCAGCAGCGGCATGTCTATCATTTAGCTCAGTGACAGCAAAACAAGGACAGAAAATTGTTCCTTTAGTTTTCTCTTCTTCCAAAGAGTTTTTTCCATGTCAAATGGCTGGTGCATGATACACTTTCAGAAAAGAACATACTTTTAACATCCATTTGTACTTTTGAATGGCGTAGGTCATTTGTATTCTCCCAACAGCACATAAACTATCAGAAAATATGTATCTTGTGTAGGTCCTGTAAGTTTCTTTTTCTGCAAATAGATATGCTGTAGGCATTCAATAAACACAAAAACCAGTCTCTTTCATCTACAGGGTCGGCAGCAGAGACACAAAAGTGATTTGAGTAAGCCCCATTCAACTTTCTATTCTAATTGCTTTTGCTCCCCAGTATAGAAGTTAAAGGACTGAAAAATTAACTGTCAGGGAAATGGTTGCTTCTGTGATGAAAAGCTGCCTCTTAGAAGCCAAATACACAGGTATACAGCTCCTCTTATACAGAATTTGCTCAGAAAAACAGGTTGGAACTAATTTTGCACCCATACCCCCACTATAAGTGAAAAGTTTCACAATATGTATTTTAAATAATTAGTATCTTATATTTGAGTTCTAAAAGAAAATCAGATCATGTTTTTAAAAATGGGCAAAAGGCATGAAGGAAGGCAAAGGTCAAACCTAATATTGAAAGAGCATGTGCTGCCTTCTTTCTGGGTTGCTGTGAACAAGGGAGGAAACGAACAGCTCTGGAGCATGAAGACACTGGTCTGCTGATATGGACAGCTCAAGAACACGGTAATTAAAAGGTAGCAGGGAGGCAAGATGTGGGTGAAGTCAGTCAAGGCGCTGTGGACCCAGCAGGACTGAAATGGCCTAAGAATCTCGGAGAAGGGCCAATGTTTGCCCACACAGTTGCTTTATCCAACAAGGAGAAGGGCACGATCTTGGAATTGGGTTGTGCTGTGCAAAGACTTTCAGATGAGACTTACATGGTTACTTATTATTTCCCACTTTGTATTTATGCTCATTAAGGGAGATCCTGGTTGTGAGTTCACTGACCCCTCAGCATTTCCCAAAGCCACACGGAAAGGCCATTCAGTCCCCACATAAGTCATCACACAATATAATTCACATTTAGAGTTTATATGGATATTTAGAAAAAAATAGTATAAATATTTGGAGAAAAAGACAAGTATAAACTTACCCTGAACGACAATTTCCCAGAACTGATTTAACTGTTTAGTTTCCACTTTCTCCCGAAGGGTTTTCAGGAAGCTGTTAAAGCGCTGCTCTTCCGAAAACTGTGGTTGTAGGTGGGATAGAGGAGACGGCAAGTCAGAGCAAACACAAAACCAAATCCAGTCCCAGATCAAACTACCACGTGCTTTCAATTACCATATTAATTAAAAAGATAAGTGCTCTTGGCTGGGCTCGGTGGCTCAGCCTGTAATCCCAGCACTTTAGGAGGCCGAGGTAAGTAGATTGCCTGAGTCCATGGGTTTGAGATCAGACCAGGCAACATGGCAAGACCTCGTCTCTACAATATAAAAACCAAAAATTAGCCAGGCATGGTAGCACGCACCTGTAGTTCCGGCTACTAGGAAGGCTGAGGCGGAAGGATTGCCTAAGTCCAGCAGGTGGAGGCTGCGGTGGCTGTGAGCGTGCCACTGCACTCCAGCCTGGGCGATAAGAGTGAGACTCCAACTCAAAAAAAAAAAGAAACACAGTAACCTGGTACTTTTAAGGGCATTCGGTGACAATCATGCACTCCATCTAACTGGGTCAAAACAAAACAAAACAAAAAACCCCCCCAAAAAAAGCACATTTAACTACCTCTTTCTATCTAATAAATTATTATTTTTTAGTTGGAGCACTCTGCCGCCCAGGCTGGAGTGCAGTGGCACACTCACAGCCACCCCAGTGTCAACCTGCTGGGCTCCGGAGATCCTTTCGCCTCAGCCTTCCAAGTAGCTATAGGTGCACGCTACCATGCCAGATAATTTTTTTGATTTATTGTAGAGATGAGGTCTCACCAAGTTGCCCAGGCTGGTGTCGAACTCGCAGGCTCAGGCAATCCTCTTGCCTCAGTCTCCCAAAGTGCTGGGATTACAGGCTGAGCCACTGAGCCTGGCCTCTAATCAAATCTTTATCCATCCAACTGAATCATCTATAGTCTTGACTTTTCCAAAATTTTGTCTTTTTTCTGTAGGATATTCAGGTCATCTACTTCTGAATCTTTTATTCTAATCTAATTTTAATAATTTTTTCATTTTCTTGTCATTCTTTTTAAGTGTCTAAATTATTTAAGCATTAATTTGTTCTTTCATTCAGCAAATATTTAATAAGCACCCACACAAGAATACGCACTACAACTGTGCCTACTTTAAAAATATACTTTCTAGTTTAAACTTGCTCACCTCTTGCCTAGAAGTATAAAAGTCTGTACATAATTTTAAAAATATTTGGAAGTGTTTTCTAAAAATTCCTAACAAAACAGACAAAAAAAATTCCTAACAAAACACAGAAGCTGGGGAAAGAGGGGTGGTGAACTGAGTAGTTTTCAGTGCTCACTCAGATCTCTACTGCTGTCTTCATAAAAACCTGTCTCAACAATAATTACACCAATTTACATTTTCCATCAATTTCCCTAAAACTGTTAGCCCACCAGAGGTTATGATGGAAACGATGGAAATTTCCTTGGTTCCCTAAATAGGAACAGAAAACCAGGGCTTTAGTGTAATAAAAGGCCAACTTCCAGGGATAGAACACACCAACCACACACCTTTATTCCCCTCAGAAATGACAATGACAGCAATATGAGTTTAGTCATTTTTACTTCCCTTGGCATACAATGCTACTCACCAGAATGACTATTCCCAAAGTCCAGCCTTATTTCTGGGATGCCGTGTGTCCCTCCCCTGTGATGGTGGCCAAGTGTTTAGCAGGAAGAGAAGTAAGGCAAGGACACTGTTACCTGAATGGCTTCTTCACGGAAGGCTCGGATGCAGTCCATGCTCTTCATAAAATACGGTGTTTCATTAGTATCCAAAAACTGTTCAATGTGATTTATCAGCTGGCGACTCACTACAAGATAAGATGATACATTTTCCCAGACTTGAGTGATGCTTGTTATAGACAGGGTACGCCTCTGTGTGAGCAGCAAGTATGCATGATGGTTTATGAACCCACACTTCTTTTAGGGGGAGATGGGATGAAAAATTCTCATTTTAAAAGTGTATATTTGAAAAGTCTGAATCACACGTCTTGATACTTGACAAGAAAGAAAATCTAACGGCTAAAATGGTAAAATTCGTTTAACATTCCTCATTGGGAAGTCAAACAGTAGTTGTGGTGGCTGTTTTTCAAACTATTGTTGTCGTTACTTTTTATCCCCCCCCCCCCCGAATGTAGGGACCATTTGGATAATCTAAAACTGTCTTTCCTGATATATTCACAGAAAACAGAACCTCTAGTCCCTCCCTAGGTCAATTCAGGATAATTTTTTAAAATTATTATTATTTATTTTTATTTTTTATTTTTTTTTGAGTTGGAATCTCACTCTGTCGCCCAGACTGGAGTGCAGTGGCCACCCCCGGCCTCAGTCTTCCAAGTAGCCAGAATTACAGGCGCACGCTACCACGCCCAGCTGATTTTTTGATTTATTGTAGAGATGAGGTCTTGCTGCCCAGGCGGGTCTCGAACCCACGGGCTCAGGCAATCCACTCACCTCAGCCTCCCAAATGCGCAGGATTACAGGCTGAGCCACCGAGCCCGGCTAAAATTATTATTTTTATTTTAAAGATATGAGGTACAATTCAGGGTTTCAACTCAGGATAATTATTAAACAGTTCCAGGAAGTGAAAAATAATGAGCCAGGTACATCCTATCTTCTACCAATCCCAGGTTAAATTAGAAAGAGCAGCCCCAGTCAACATAATATCCCTTTAGAACAAGAAATCATTATTTCTCTCTCTCTTATGCCCTTAGTAGGACCTGAGTATTCACCCTGTTGCTTACCGCTCTACAAACCATAAAAACTTAATAAACAGTAATTGTCAGCAAGCAATGTCATAAATGCTATGGAAAGAGAAGATACATTAATAATGTCACCATTTCCAAGGTGGGTTACAACTTGAGGTTGCCTCACCAACAAAGAAACAAAACATTCTTCAGTATGGAAAAATATCCGACAGAAAGTCAACATAAAAGTCACCGGGAAACTCTATTTGCTGTGCAGATCAACTGACCCTTAAGACCCGTGTACAAGACCCAACCAAGGAAGTGTGAGCATTCATTGCCTAAAGGCTCCTTCCCCTCTGTCTCCTGAAACTGCTCACTAGCTGGCTGTCTGGCAATTTATGCTGAATGGTCAAGATATTCTAAGACTGTATGTTTCCCAAAATTGTGGCCTCATTTGAGCACTCTAATAGCTACGTGTGTATGCATAATACTACTTTCAAGTTTCACCAATAAAAGCCCAAGGCTACTAATGCTATGAATCACAGTGACCTGAACCTCAGTGCCTCCTGAAAGACATGAAATCAGTACTACCTACTTATTTCCTAAGGATCTCAGAGCAGTGGAAAGGATTAAAGGATAGGATGAAGTATTTTTTCTAATTATAGCAATTTTCTAGCATGGGAAAAATATCCCAAATAACCATTTTATCTCTTCTACCAACTAAGATTATGACCTCCATTAGAAGAAAGCACTTAATAAACTTGAAGGACTAAAGAAACATTCCTCTGCAATTTCAGAAATATTTACTAATGTATCCTGTAGCAGTAAATTAATATCCAACTATGATTCAACAGAGTTTAGAAAGAATGTTCAGAGGAATCTTTTTAAACAAAGTAAATAATACAACCTTGATTAGTAGGCAGAACAGAAAACTAGCAACAAGAAGCTCAAAGCAAATAGACGTTATCTCCCTTTTTCAGCTTGAAAGGCAAAGTAACAGAAATGTTTGATAAGAGAAAGCAGCATATTTTCTCAGATCGCTTGACATGAAGGTCACTACAAGTTATATATCTGGGCACAAATAAAAACCTTTACAGGCCAAGAGTAGTAATCTTAGTAATTCTATGTTCCCCATTTCTTCTGAAATGAAAATGAGGAATCTTTAGAAGCTATAATGTAAATGTTTCTCTTTGATTTATTGATATTTTCATTAATTTATCCGACTGTTTATTGGGTAACAACTACATAGAAGACACTATGCTGTGTTCTGCTGGAGATACAATTAAGCTGAAGATAAGACCCTTTCCTGGCTTTGGCCCCTCCTCTACCTTGGGGAGGTGAATCAGTCTCTTTAAGTTCCTTTCTAAATAAAGTATATTTCCCAATCTAAAAAGAAAAGACCCATTCCCTTAAGGTTATAGTCTAATAGGGGACATAATACATATACACACACAAAAAAAATAGAAAGTAAGCAGTGAAGAGGACTGTGAGTGTTATAAAAATACATCAGTTGACCTGAATTTTTAAAAACATTTTGATTATTGAAAGCTTCATGAATGAATCTGGCTTTTAGCTAGGCAATGAAAAATGGAATCTGAATGATTCCAGCAAGAAACAGCAATGGGATGGGCCTACAAATGAAGAAGCGAGATAAGAAAACACAGGGTGAGTCTGGAGAAAGGGAAATGGCCCAGTACATGGGCAGGAGTAGCAGTATGGGGAGAAAAGGAGGAGTAAGAATTAGACGAAGGGCTGGAGGGAAGGGAGCTCCAAGAAGAAAGTACAGTATGTGTGAGAGTCCTGAGGCAGGGTAGGGCTTGGCTCCTTAGAAAGTGTGGAAGAAACAAGGGGTTCAAGTGAAAGCCTTTTAGGAACTACATCTAGAGGTTGGAAAGAGGAAAGGAAATGGAAAGAGGAGGCTAAGAAGGAATCGTGAGAAGGAGAGTCAGGAGGACATGGTATCACAGATACAAGAGAAGAGATTATGGAAAAAGAGCACAAGAAATTAGGGATAGAAACGTCAGGAATTCTAGGAGCTAAGAGCCCATGAAGCAGCTAGAGAAGTACTGAACTGCTTCCCCAAAACACGCAGCTTCCTGACTTATTTTACCCTGAAACATGAAGAATACATACAGTTGCCATCTTACAGAGATGAATATTCAAAAGAGACCAATAAAGCAAATGTCAAAGCCCACAACCCATTTGCAATAATGATCTAGGAAAGAAGGTATACAAAGAAAAGTAGGAATCTCAATACCCAGTTTCTACTGAAGAATCAAGTCCTCATGTGTCTGTGGGCCTATTTGGATTTACCTGTCAGACTGTTCTGTCCTTTCCTCCAGAGGGTTCAGAAACACAGGACACACATCTGAATTCCAACAAATCCAATGAATACAGAGAAGCAGATTTGGGCTTTCTAGCAATAATCACTTATATGGCCTGTGCACCTGGCCAGGATTCTCAACTCTCTCCCACTATCTAGACTCCTTTGTGGTTCACTGACTACAATGGACCATTCAACACCAGGGAACAGCCATGATAGATGATGCTTTAATATGTTGAATATCAGGGATGTAGACAAGAAACTTCCCTTCCAAAGTTTGGTGGTACTTCACATTCCTCTGCCATTTTCAATCAAAGTAAAATGCAGAAATGGCTGACAAAAATAATATTCTACTTTGGCTAGATTATATTTTTGACTCCCCCGCCAACCCTTGCCCCGTATAAAGAAAATGCTGATCACCAGGGTGCTTCTCTCCTTCAACATCAATTACAGGGCTAAGGAATGGCCTGTCAGTCTTCATACTCAGTAAATCACAGCCCCAATTATAATTCGCCACAATGTTCTAAAGAATTAGCCAGTGACTCAGTAATACTCATTAGCAGCTAATATAAAAACTGGCTATTGGAAGGGTCATCCATCTTAGGATACTAAGTAAGGCAAAGGGCTGACATTTATTTCAAGGATTACTTCAAAATGTCTGTTCTGGATTTTGAGGTTTTAAATGTGGGTATTTCACATTAACCCAGAATCTTGTATGAGTACAGATACTGATACATAGAACTAGTCTCAATACAGTATTCCTTCAGTATCACATTCAAAATGTTATCCAGGTTCAGAAATCTTATGAAAGAGAAAAATGGCTGCATTTTCTTGTTTAATCTGAAAAACAAATTCTCCCTCTCTACAGAAAACATTCAGCACTATCAAAAGTCCTACAATTAGCCGGGCGTGGTATCACGCGCCTGTAGTTCCAGCTACTCGGAAGGCTGAGGCGGAAGGATCACCAGAGCCCAGCAGGTGTAGGCTGCGGTGGCCAGGAGCCACTGCACTCCAGTATGGGCGACAGAGTGAGACTCCAACTCAAAAAAAAAATAAAGAAGAGCCGGGCTCGGTGGCTCAGCCTGAAATCCCGCGCCTTTGGGAGGCTGAGATGAGTGGATTGCCTGAGCCCAAGGGTTCGAGACCCGCCTGGGCAGTGAGACCTCATCTCTACAATAACTCAAAAAATCAGCCAGGCGTGGTAGCTTGTGCCTGTAATTCTGGCTACTTGGAAGGCTGAGGCGGAAGGATCGCCAGAGCCCAGCAGGTCAAGGCTGCCGTGGCCGGAAGCGGCCACTGAACTCCAGTCTGGGCGACAGAGTGAGACTCCAACTTAAAAAAAAAAAAAAGTCCTACAAAACGGTCTACCTCCCCTCCTGCTGCATGGCCACAAGGGCCAAGATACCCAGGGCTAAGTGCTTGTCTGCCTCTGACTTGACGTTTACTCACTGTCTGTTCTTTGCAAAAATGCTTCCAACAAAATGAAAGGAAGTCATATATTATGGGTTTCCTCCCTTCATCTGACAGAGTCAAAAAAAGCAGTAGGTTCCCTCATCTGTCACACATTATATATAAAGAACTACAAAGACTTCTCTAACGATTTTGCTGAACTCAAGCATCCTTCAGGATGTTTCCCAATTTAATTCTTCTCACTATCTCAGTGCTTCATGTGAATTTTACTTATTAAAAAGCTGTACATTTTGCAAGTGTCAGCAGTTAAGTCATTTTTAAATGTTAAGAACAAATTTATATAGCCAATGACAATGGCATCTTTATAAAACAAAATTTTAAACTGATAATAAAAATCAGGCACTTAAATCAAAATAAGGATAAAGTCAGGTCACTCATTAAGAGAATACAAAGGAATAATATTCATCAGCAAATAAAACTCCACGCAAGTGGTACGGGCTGCCGTAAATCAAACCCACATATAAATTACAATCACCGTTATAAGTCAGAAACTTGAAAAAGAGTTTGTGTCTTAATAGAGGCTATTTAAGAAACTATCAGAAAGAGGCTTCCTTTATGTCTCTTTACTGTAGGATATAAACTGGTCATTTTGGGGAGGGCTGTGTGTATATCAATCAGGGTTCAACTCAAAGATTAGAAACCACTCTGCATATTTAACACAGGAAATTTAATGCAGGCAATTGGTACATACTGATGAAGGCTGGTGAAGTCAACTGAGAATGGTACTGTAACCCAGAGACTGGCAACAGCAAGAAGTCCTTAGCCCCCCTTGCAGTGTGGGAAAAAGAAAGGATATACATAGAGCTCAGGGATCTCTCCTATAGAAGCTGACACCAGGGAGGACAGGAGATGCTGCTTGACGCAGACCAGAAGAAGAGATACACTGGTTTCTTCCCTCTCCCTCCTTCCTGCCAATCTCCCACCAGGGTTTTCTACTGGCTGAACCCAGCAAGAAGCCTTTAGACTTGGAGTCTGAGAAATGCAATCCGCTGGGGCCCTCTCTGCCCCCTCACCCCATGCGGTGTACAGAGAAAGGGAAAGGAACACAGTGTGTTGTTATGAACTCACAAGGGGGAGGTCCCACTTTATGAACTGAATATTTTGAGAAAAACAGAAAATAACATGGTATTATTTAATTTAAATAATAAAAGAAAATTTACAGGTTTTTTCTTTCCTGCTTTCTAGTGAGATAGGATACAATACAATTTAGTTTAAAGTACTGAAAAGGTTTATAAGCCACAAGCATATTTACAGCTTTTCCCAGTCATTTAAATTGTTTTAAAAGTTGTAGATCTGCCGGGTTCGGTGGCTCAGCCTGTAATTCCGCGCCTTTGGGAGGCTGAGGTGAGTGGATTGCCTGAGCCCGCGGGTTCGAGACCCGCCTGGGCAGCGAGACCTTGTCTCTACAATAAATCAAAAAACCAGCTGGGCGTGGTAGCGCGTGCCTGTAGTTCCGGCTACTCGGAAGGCTGAGGCGGAAGGATCGCCGGAGCCCAGCAGGTCGAGGCTGCGGTGGCCGGGAGCGGCTGCTGGACTCCAGTCCGGGTGACAGAGCGAGACTCCAACTCAAAAAAAAAAAAGTTGTAGATCTACAAAAATAGAATTATGTAAAAATATTATTTTCACCTCTACCTGAAACGCCTTTAGAGCTACATCTCTCTCTCTCCTTTGGGTTTAGCATGGCTGTGCCACACAACTGTGTGGGCCGTGACGATGAGAGGCACAGGACGCGACTGAGCACTTCCTATGGTATCCGTGTCCTCTCAAGTCAAAGGAACTTCTGAAAATCTGAGTACCAAAAAAAGGGTACCACAAAAAGTTTTCCTCTAGATGACAAAAGATATGTTGATTTATTTCTTATATATCCCTTCTACTTCCATTCCAAAAGAATTCAGATCAGATCTAAGATTCCAGGAAGAATTTGCCCTGAATGTCTGTGCTCCTTACATGAAATATTCCTATTGAGGAAACAGAAATCACTGATGGCAACAAAAGAAATGAAGAACGAGGAAAAAAGCACAAGCTTTATGGACCTGAAAACGACATTAAATCTTGTTTTTTAAGCAGCTGGACGGTGAAGCAGATGCACCTCTGCTCTTTGCCCCGTCCTGCCCCCACCTTTTAGAAACTGCTCTGCTGGACTCAGCCCAAACTTCTTCAGCCAGCAGAAAAGAAATTGTCTTCCTCCCTTTCAGGACAGAAAAGGTCAGCAGATACAACACAGGGGAAAAGACCACCACTGTAAGATTAGGCATGACCAGTGGTACAGGAAATTGAACAAGGGTACATAAGACGCTGACCACCTCAACATACACATACAGCCCTGGGTTTTTTCTTTGTTATTATTATCATTTTTCTTACCAATAACTAAAAAACTCAATTAAAACTTCACCATTTAAGATCCACAAATTCAGTCACAGCCCATTTTTTCATGCTTAATGATTTTCTCATTAAGTGCAGTAATTTCTTACAAATTACACTAATAAAAGTAACTCCTGCTGGTGTTTTCCCCCCTTTTAAAATGCTGCCTTTTCATTGATGTGTTAAATTAAAACCCCAGGCACAAGGAACAAAGTAAATGCAAAGTCTTTATTGTCAGAATCCATTCCTGCAGACTATGAGGTCTCACTCATTTTATTTTTGTTTTTATTTGAGCTTAACTGTGAGTCCTACTTTGTAGCCACAGGAAGAATGATATTGAACATCCCCTGGCCGTCGTTCACTATATAGAGCAAATATGGTAGTGTGAGCCAATGAGAAACTAGAAAAATGTCCTCCAGGTAGCCCACTGACTATAAGCTCACTTTATGTAAGAGAACATCATGACATACCATTTTTATTCTGGATGAATACTATGTCTCATCTTAAATAGCTTGTGCATAAGACCAGATCATCCCCAGGTCTGTGGGCAAATTTTAAGTCTTCTGGTAAATGGATGGGCTCTCCATGGCATTCTATGTTTTATTTAAAACGTTCAATCGGACCATTAAGAACTACTAACCACACCCCACAAAGCCTGAAGGTCATCAATTAATATTTACAGGGCATACAAAAATTAACTAACGACCAAAAACATCCATTCTCTAAGGTTTTAGACTGATGCATACGTTCGTACTGTTTGCTTTCTGGAACACTGTGGAGATGGGAGTTTATCATTTGTCATTTAGAGTAACAATGTTGTGTCTGTGAAAATACCTTGCATTTTGCAGATGGGAAGAAAGTTGGTGCTATCTGTGGACTAAAGATGGAGTGTTCAGCGGAAAACGCCAAACGCTTCCGACATATTTTTCTGTTTGAGTTTAACAGAGAAGTAAAGGCAGCAGAGGTGGCTCAAAACATGTGTGCTGTGCAGGGCGAAAGTCAGTAGGGAAAGCACAGCAAGAAAACGGTTTTGTTGTTTCAAGGAAGGCCACTCTGACCCGAGGGACTGCCCGCCGTCAGGAAGGTCATCAGGTTTTGCTGAGGGCTGTTCAAGTTCTTTAACCCACCACGGCCCGTCCTTAGTCAACCCAAGATGACCCACTGTGGTGAACCGCGACTGGTCCGTCATCATGCGACACTTGCGCTCCACGGGCCAGGGACAAGTGCTGCGAGCTTACGCACCAGCCCAGTAGCGCTTTCCCCCAATTCCAGACAGAAGCACACTCAAAGTACAACATTTAAACCTCATGCTAACGTAAGAAAGAAACTAAGGGAAGACCTTCTCATTAAATGAGGAAACAAGTTGGGCGTGGTGGCTCATACTGATAATCCCAGCACTTCAGGAGGCAGAGGCAAGGGGGTTGCCTGAGCCGAGGGGTTTGAGGCCAGCCTGGGCAACTTGGCAAGATCTCATCTCCGCAAAAAAATTAAAAAGCATCAGCATGGTATGGTGGCACTCATCTGTAGATCCAGCTACTTGGAAGGCTGAGGCAGAAGGCTCACTTGAGCCCAGCAGGTCGAGGCTGCGGGGTTGTGAATGTGCCACTGCACTCCATCCTGGGTGACAGAGTAAGGCTCCAACCAAAAGAAACAAACAAATCAATGATAATTTCTTTGGCCCTTTCATGTAATGTATGGTATATGCTACATGTCTAAAGAATACGCTGGGGGTAAAGGTGAGGGCTAGAGAGGGGCAGATGTCATCAAACTAATATAGGAAGTAAACAGAAGAAACCAAGTAGCCATAGTAACAATGCAGCCAAGAGGAAACACTCTGGAACAGAAAGCCAATCTGGCAACCAGATTCAATTAAAAGCTGGTAACTGAATGGAATTGAAGTGCAAGTATCAGTTGAAGAGACACAGTGAGTGATAAGTCAGAGTCCTCACCCAGGAGAGAAACAGGTGGCCACTGGTCGAATGTGCTTTGGGATATTGAAGAGGGGGCGGTAGTCATTCTTGAAAGGAAAGTTTAGGTACCAGAAATTTTAGAAAGGCTATATTCTATGTGGCAAATCCTCCTAGAATTTGATAAATAATGATGTCATGTGTTTATATAACATCTTTCCTTAAGGAAATTCCTCTTTTATCTTTTATTCTCCCCCCCTCCCCGTTTTCTGGTTTAATGAAGAAAGTTTTATAATATTCTAGAGCTCAAAATATAGAAATACTAAATTTCTCTATTTCTTCTTTGAAGGGGCAAAGACTCAGAAACTGATTCACAGAACCAGAGAAGTAAATTTGCTGCAATTCAAAAATTCAAATTCTTATTGCTCCCAAGCACTGTTAATGTCAACAATGAAAACCAAAAAATTACTACTAGGTGACAATACTTAGAGACACAGAAACAGATGAAGGTCATTTTGTCACACCGACAGCAGACCAATATCAATGATAACAAGTCATACTACAATAAAACTGGGTATTAGTATCCAAAATACTGGTTCTCCAATCACTGGCATCTCTTTGGAGAAGGTTCTGGGATTAAGAAAGAACTGACTCCTTTTTTGTAGAAAGAATACCATGAATAAACTCACAGAGGGAGGGAAGCCCAAGCCATAAGGGTATAAGCAGGAATGGTTTGGTTTGAACACAAGGTTCACGGAGGGGACATAATGGAATGGGTCAGGAATGGCAGGGTGGGACCAGATTGTGACAAGCCTTGGATGGGAACTGATCTTAAAGACATGAGGAGTGATTAAGGAAGGGCTGACCCACACATAATCAGATCTATGCTGTAAGAAGCTAAATCTGTACAAACATATGGGCTAGAATGAAGAACTTTGAAGCTAATTAATACAGGATGAAAAACCAAATGCCTGAAGGGGGGTAGTGGTAGTTAGATGGAAAGGAAAAGACAAATATGAGAGAACTGAATTAGGAGACGATTAGAAGTGAGAAGAGAATTAGAAAAACACATACAAAGTGGTCAGAAATGCTATCAACAGTAAATTCAAGGGGTAAAACAATGGCAACAAAACCCCTTATTTCTGGGGAAAGACCAGAACATGCAGCATACACCATCACTTAAGCTGTTTGCTTCCCTTGGAATACCCCTCTTTGGGCCTTTTCCTATCCAACCTTTAATGACCCCAATTATGCCAACCTCCTCCATGAATTCTTCAACGTGAAATAATAAGCCCATCTCAACCCAGCACTCCCTATCCTAGTATCTTCCTTTAATTTTTCTCTATAGTGCTGTCATGAGTTGAATAATATCCCCCCCAATATACCTGTCCTTTCCAGAACCTCACAATGAGACCTTATTTGGAGAAAGGGTCCTTGCAAATGCACCCAGATTAAGTGAGGTCATTAGGATAGGCCTTATTTCAATATGACTGGCGTTCTTATAAAGAGAGGCAAAGTTGGACACAGACATACAGGGAGAACTCCATGTTAAGAGGGAAGCATAGCAGGGCTCGGTGGCTCAGCCTGTAATCCCGCGCCTTGGAAGGCTGAGGTGAGTGGACTGCCTGAGCCCGTGGGTTCGAGACCCACTGGGCAACTTGATGAGACTTCATCTCTACGATAAATCAAAAACCAGCCGGGCGTGGCAGTGCGCGCCTGTAATTCTGGCTACTTGGAAGGCTGAGGCGGAAGGAGTCTAGTAGGTCGAGGCTGTCGTGGCTGGGAGCGGCCACTGCACTCCAGTCTGGGCAGCAGAGTGAGACTCCAACTCAAAAAAAAAAAAAAAGAGGGAATCAGATTGGAATAACACCATCTACAAGCCAAGGAATATCAAAGATGGCCAGCTGTCACCAAAAGCTACAAGAGAGCTGTTGAACAGATTCTCCCTCAGTCAACTAACCCTGTTGAACCTTGACTTTAGACTTCTAGTATACAGAACTGTGAGAGAATACAATTCTATTGCTTTAAGGTACTCAGCTTGTGGTACTCTGTTATGGCAGCCCTAGAAAACTAATACAAGTGCTTATCACTACTTGACATACGTTTTCTTATTGTTTATTGTCTGTGTCTTGTTATGATGACTAGCTGGCACATAGTAGGCAGGCAAACATTTGCTGATCGGATGAACAAACGATTTGGAACTCACTGGCTTACTCCTCTAAAAGCCTATGAAATGAATATGTCTTTTTGTTGTTCTTTCAATTTAAACTCATACACTATGTATTTAGTGCAGTCTACACTTAGGGGAGTATGGAGTGGACAGTCTAGAACACTCTATCATTCCTACTCTACCTTCATTTTACAGAGATAGAAAAGGTTAGAATAAAGCTCTAAGTAAGGGGGAAATACACAAAAAGTAACGGCTATGTAAGAGATGTATGCAGTGTGTAGGGATAACATCACATCCAACACGGTCATGATTATATGCATGAACACATGTTAGCTTATTGTTCTTGCTAACTAAGTATGACTTAGCCTTTTCTGATCTTTTGTCAGTATTTTATTTTCTCTTAGATCAAGTTTTACTTTCTCTTAGACCAAGCTTGATCCCACTGGGAATGGGGGGAGGGATTCTCCCCCAAAAAGTACTGCCCATAACTATATTCCCCAATTTACTATACTTTAATCAACCATCTTGGTAACAACACAGAGCATTAATAGAAATTAACAGTGCATGAAGGAGAGATAATGTGGATATGGAGAGTGTTCTGAAGGGAAGGAACAATAAAGGAAGAGACGTCTACTTTTTAACTTTGCTACTACATTACTATCGGCAGCTTCCCCCCCCCCAAGGAGTATTTACTTGTTTTTTAATTAGGAAAAGCCTAAGGAGCAATTAAGTCATCTTGAAACATACAAGAGGTTGTCATATGAGTAGATAATAAACACTTATTTCAATTTCCAATGAGTTCTAAATATGAAGACATTTTTTATGAGTTGGCATTTACTGGTGGTGGCACTCAGAATGCTTCTATTTTGTTTATCTTTTATTTCTTTTTTGTTTTATTTTTTCTACACCATACACTTTGTTCTTTCTGTTCATTACTCATATACTTTAAAAGCAGTGGTAAAAGGACCTTAGAAATAATTTCATTTCATCTACTGTAAGTCCACCAATTTGTGGTAAATTTGCCACAAGTAAATCTTATCTTTGGTTTATGGATTCTGCCCTTCTTATAATCCCATAGATTTAAAATTCCAATGTGTAAGTCTTGCTGGCTTCATTGTAGTCTAAGAGTAATTAGAAATGAGGTAAAGTATGAGATAATCCGACCTTAATTACATATATATGTAAACACACACACACACACACACACACTTCTCGGTGTATGAGACAAATAATGAATTGAAAAAAATAAACATATGCAAATGAAAGGAAGAATGAACCTATGAATTTTCCAAATATATAAACACTGATCGAAGACTTGATATACTAAAATACTTGTCTCTAAAATTGCCTTTCATTTCTCATAACTAATCACCTTTTTGCTCTAACAACTTTCTAAAATCTATTAATACACAATTTTTCCTGTACTGAGTAAGCTTATCCTCCACTAATACAAATGCATCCTCTTCCATGAAGCAGGGCATTCTGAAACACAAATATAATCTTGCAGTACAGTATCTAAGTTTATTTTTCTTAAAACTCCAACACCTGAAAAACTTTTATTTAAAATATACTCTATTATCTGAACTGATAATGTCTTTTTAATTGGTACCCTTTGGAAATTCACTTGGATGTCTTGCCCCAAGCTGGGTTAGCTAGGTGAGGCAAAAATTATAAAGGTCTCACTAGCAAACAAGATCTCAAGGTGAGTAACTTTCAATATGTAAAACATCACTGAAAATAACTAGAAAGAAACTCAACAAAGACAGAAATTTAAACAAACTACAAACCAAATTGAACTGATATTTACAAAACTCTTGACCTAACAACAGCAGGATACGTATTCTTTTTAAGGCCATATGGACAAGATGCTAAGCCACAGATCAAGTCTCAATAAATTTAAAAGTAGTGAAGCCATTAAAAATACGTTGCCTAATCACAACAGAATTAAACTGAAAACCAACAAAAAGAAGAAATGTGGAGTCTCAATATTTGGAAATTTTAAAATATACTTCTAAATAACTCAAGCGTCAAAGAAACAATCATGAAAGATATTAGAAAATGTCTGAACCCACAGGGCATGATGGCTCATGCCTGTAAATCCAGGACTTTGGGAGGCCGAGGCAGGAGGAAGACTTGAGGCTAGGAGTTTGAGACCAGCCTAGGCAACATAGCAAGAAGCCCATCTCTACAAAAAATTAAAAATGAGCCAGGTGTAGTGGCACATGCCTGTAGTCCTAGCTACTTGGGAGGGTGAGGCAGAAGAATCACATAAGCCCAAGAGTTAGAGGTTGCCATGAGCTACGATTACGCCACTGCACTTCAGCCTGGGCAACAGAGCGAGTTCCTGTATAATAAGCTATAACACTGCCAAAGAACTGCTTAGAGGAGAATGACAGTTTTAAATGACCATATTAGAAAAGAGGCTTCGTTTGCACTCGATGGCTCAGCCTGTAATCCCAGCACTTTGGGCGGCCAAGGCAAGTAGACTGCCTGAGCCCGTGAGTTCAAGAACAGCTCAGGCAACTTGGGGAGACCTCGTCTCTATAATAAACCAAAAAAACTGACTGAGCATGGTAGCATGCGCCTGTAGCTCCGACTACTTTGAAGGCTAGACCATGAGCGTGCCACTGTACTCTAGCCTGGGCAATGGAGTGAGACTCCAACTCAAAAAAAAAAAAAGAAAGAAAGAAAAGAGGTTTCAAAAAAAAAAAAAAAATCAATGATCTAAGCTTCCACCTTAAGAAACAAGAAAAAGAAGGAAATTAATCCAAAGCAAGCAGAAGAGGGGGGGATGACAAACATCAGAGAAGACATTAATACAGTAAGAATGGTAACTGAGAAGATCCATAAAGCTTACTAAAAGCCAGCATCGTAAGAAATAAAATCTATAGGCCTTTACCTACACCGACCAAGAAAAAGAAAAGATATCAAATCCCCAAATCAGGAATGAAATAGAGACAGATATCAAACTATTATAAGGGAAAAATAACATGTACAATGCGATGCCAACAAATTAGACAACTTAATGAAATGAATACATTCTTATAAAGATACAAATTATTAAAACTAATTCAAGAAGAAATTTAAAAACCCACTAGCTCTGTTCAAAAAAACTGAATTAAAATAAAACTGAATTAGTAGCAAAACTCTTCTCACAAAGAATCCAGGCCCAGATGATTTCACTGGCAAATTCTATCAAATTCTATCAAAGAAGAAACAAGGCTAATCCTGAAGAGAAGGAAACTTCCTAACTCATTCTATGAGTCTAATATTTCCTTGTTAACAAAGCCAGAAAAAGACACCATAAAAAAGGAAACTACAAAGTATCTGTTATGAACACATGCACAAAAATCCTAACAATCTCATGGAGGAAGGTAGAAGCCAGCCAGAGACAGAGAGAGGAAATCAGGCTGAACTCTTCCTTTTCAAAACTAACCCACTCCTGTGATAACGGCGTTAATCTACCATGAGGTTGGTGCCCCATAATCTAATCTCCTCCAAAAGATTCCACTTTTCAACACTGTTACAATGGGGATGAACTTTGAGGAACATACAAAGTGACAGCACTAGCAAAATGACATAGGACACATAAAGAGGATTTTATACCAGGATTGACTGGAATTTATGCTTGGAATGCAACTGAAAATCAACTAATAATATACCATAGAAATAGAAAATTCTAATTTATGGGCAAAAACTGAAAAAATAAAAATCACACAATTATCTTAATAGACGCAGAAAATGCACTGAAAAAATTCAATACCCATTCATAACAAAAACCTTCAACCATCTACAAATAGAAGGAAACTTCCTCAAGTTGACAAAGGGAATCTGGAAAAAACTTACAACAAACATCATACTAATGGTAAAAGACAAAGTTCCCCCCTAAGATCAGGAACAATGCAAGGATACTTACTATTATCGCTATTAAATACTATGCTAGAAGTTCCAGCCAGTACAACTAAGAAAAAAAAATTAAAGGCATACAAGTTATAAAGAAAGAAGTAAAGTTTTCTTTATTTGCAGACCACATGATCCTGTATGGAAAAAATCCTGAGAAGTATTAAAAAAACCTACTAGAACTAATAAGTTATAAATAAATTTAATAAAGTTGCAGGATATAAGATCAACAATTATATTTCTATATACCAGCAACTAACAATCCAAAAATAAATTTATTTATTATTATTTTTTTTTGAGTTGGAGTCTCGCTCTGTCGCCCAGACTAGAGTGCTGAAAAATGAAAAAGAACTGAAGAAATAAACCCTTAACGGTGCTGGAGCAATCCGATGATCCCAGATAAACAAGGTCCCTAGACCCTTGCACCTCACAACCATTCACAAAAATCAACTGAAAAGGGATTATAGACCGAAACAAAAAAACTAAAACTTTTAGAAGTAAATATAGGAGAAAATCTTTGTGATGGGTTAAGCAGATTTCTTGTCTATAACACCAAATGATAATCCATAAAAGAAAAAAATAAACTGAACTTAAAATTAAGAACTTTATACTTCAAAAGATACTTGCCAGGCATCATGGCTCATGTCAATAATCTCAGCACTTTGGGAGGTCAAGGAAGACAGGTTGCTTGAGCCCAAGAGCCTTGCCTCTATAAAAAAATGAAAATAAAATTGGCTGGGAGTGGTGGGGTGCACATTTAGTCCCAGCTACTCAAGGCTGCTATGAGTCGTGACTGTGCCTCTGTACTCCAGCCTGGGCAACTCAAAAAAAATACAAACAGAAAATCAAAAATTTGAATAGACATTTCATCAAAGATATATGAATTGTTAATAAGTAAAAGAAAAAGTGATCAATATCATTAGTTTCTAAAGAACTGCAAATTAAAACCACAATGAAATAACCATAACACTGCCACTAACATAGCTAATACTGAAAAGATTCACAACGCAAGTATTATCAAATATGTGAAGAAATTGGAATCATGTGTTGCTGGTGGGGATGGAAAACAATAAGCAGCTTTTGAAAAAAGTTTGGCTATTTCCTAAAAAGTTAAACATAAACATCCCATATGGCCCAGCAATTCTACTACTAGGTAAGAAAAACAAAAGCATAACAAGACTTTTATGCAAATGTAACTAGCAACACTATTTGTAAAAGCTTTTATGCAAATGTAACTAGCAACACTATTTGTAAAAGCCCTAAACCAGAAACAATCCAAATGCCTGTCAACCAGTGAATGTGCAAACAAAATATGGCATATTCATGTAATGGAATATTATTCAGTCACAAAAAGAAATAAACTGATACATGCTACAAATGAAAGAAGGAGATGCAAAAAGACTGCATGTTGAGTGATTCCATTTATGTGGAAATTTCCAGAAACAGAAAATGGTTGCTTAGGGTGGGTGCAGAAGCAAGAGCTGACTACAAACAGGCCTGGGGAGCTTTTTGGGGTGAGGAAAACATTCTTTAACTGGACTGTGGTGATGATTACATAACTCTATAATTTACACAAGGTCACTGAATTATACTTATTGTCACCAGGACAGACCCGATGGGATAGTATGAAAACTTTGATAGTTTTTTTTCTTTTTTCTAGTCACCACACACAGCTATTTTTATAAGAAATCTACACATTCTCTCTTAAGAAATCTACACATTCTCTCTACCTTCTCTATAGGCGTAGTGGTTGAAGAGTTCAGTCCTCTGTTAGATATCAGAGTAAGTCCAGATCCTCTGCAAGGCCAGTTTAGCCTGGTATAGGCCAGCTAAGACCAGTACCTGTGGCCCACTCCCTTATCTTTATCTTATTAATATGTCATTAAAATGCTAAAAATCTCTCCCTCATAAGAAAATCACCACCATTTTGTGTCCATGTGACGTATGGAGAAGCATGTTCATGAACTGTGTCTACAAGTCTGGAACTCCACCTTGTTCACACTTACACATCTTCCCACCTGGCACCTAACTCTATAACTTCTGTACCTCCCACTGCTTGGGGAGAAGGGGCTTTCAGAACATGCATGAGTTCCTTTCTCCAGGCTCTGGCGAGCAAATAAAATACCTGATTACTTTTCCAAGATGTACATTCTTTCTTCATGACTGATACAAAGTAGGGAAAGAACATGGTTTACCAGTGACATTATCAGTACATTTTATAGTAGAAAATTTTACTAGCTGGGCATGGTGGCTCATGACTGCAATCCCAGTATTTTGGGAGGCAGAGGCAAGAGGACTGCCTGAGCCAAGGGTTCAAGACTAGCCTGGGCAACTTGGTAAGACCTCATCTCTACAATAAATAAAAATAAAAATAAAAATAGCTGTGTGTGGTGACGCACTCCCTGTAGTTCCAGCTACTTGGAAGGGTGAGGTGGAAGGATCACCTAAGTCTAGTAGGTCGAAGATGCAGTGGCCGTGAACGTGCCACTGCACTCCAGCCTAGGTGACAGCGAGACTCCGACTCAGAAAAAAAAAGAGAAAACTTTACTTAAATAAAGCTATTTAAAAAGTAGACTTAATAAGTGCAATTTATCTAAGACATTTGTGAAGATTTACCACAGATGTTTCAACTACAGAGTAACAGTTAAAGCTGAGACAGCAAATCTTACTCTCAATGCCCTAAGAAAAAGAATATAAAAGGAACAAGTGAATTATAAAAAGGTAGTTCTGTGAGCAATAGCTCCTGACTCCAGTGGTCTACCAATGAAATACAGCAACTATCCTGAGTGTTATAGCTGAAACTCATTACCACTGAAAGGCATGAAGAGGTAACTAAGCCGGGCTCGGTGGCTCAGCCCTGTAATCCCGCGCCTTCGGGAGGCTGAGGTGAGTGGATTACCTGAGCCTGCAGGTTCGAGACCCGCCTGGGCAGTGAGACCTCATCTCTACAATAAAATCAAAAAATCAGCCGGGCGTGGTAGTGCATGCCTGTAATTCCGGCTACTTGGAAGGGCTGA
>NW_007245980.1:303364-303906 GCF_000164805.1 Carlito syrichta
CAAAAAAAAAAAAAAAAAAAAGAGATAACTACACGAGTTCTGCGGCTTAAACTGAAAAAGAAAAACAAAAATGCGTCTTTAATTGTAAATACTAACTGAAGATATTCCCCCAACTGTCCATAAGGAACAAAGTTAAATATTCTCTTACATCTACGAAAGTAATATTTGTAGCCCTGACGAAACTGTGTTCTACATAGAAATCAGACTCCCCTTTTCTGGCCAAAGCAGCATGCCTTTTTAAAGAAAGAAGAGAGACAGGTAGCCGGGCCCGTAATCCCAGCACTTTGGGAGGCTCAGGCAAGAGGATTGCCTGAGTCCAGGGGTTCAAGATCAGCCTGAGCAACTTGGTGAGACATCTCTACAATAAACTAAAAAATTAGCTGGGCATGGTGGCACACACCTGTAGTTCCAGCTACTTGAAAGGCTGAGGCAGAAGGATCACTTGAGCCCAGCAGGTCGAGGCTGTAGTGGCCATGAGTATGCCACTGCACTCCAGCATGGGTGACAGAGTGAGACTCTGACTCAAAAAAAAAAAAAGGCAG
>NW_007245980.1:303926-316038 GCF_000164805.1 Carlito syrichta
CCCCCAGACTGGAATGCAGTGGCATCACTGCAGTCTTCAACTTCTAGACTCAAGTCATCCTTCCATCTCAGCCTCCTGGGTAGCTAGGACCACAGGAACAAACCACCATATGCAACTGACTTTTAAAAAAATTTTTTATAGAGATGGGGTTTCACTATGCTGACCAGACTAGTCAGAGCATGACATTGTTTTTAGGTCTTATGTAGACACACATGGGTCTAACAGACAGGACTAACTATACCAGATTATACTTGCCACTTCTTTCTGTGTCAGTATATTTTTTGTCCTGAGCATGCAATTTGAAAGGGGAGGACCAAAACACTTTTACTACATTTACTCCAAGCTATTTCTTGGCTCCTCTTGACATATTTCAGTTGGTTAGTGACTATCTTAACAAAAACCTGTAACATCCCTTCCTAAACATCTTAATTGGTTAAGAGCATCTGTTGTTTGCCACCAGCAGTCACTTTAAGTCATTGATCAAAGCAGTTTGCACATCAGCACAATCTGATATCAGTTTCCTTTTTCAACCAGCTGGGCTTAAGAAGCAATCTTGAAGACAGCCCAATTCAAGGAGAACCAAGTGCAATGCTCTGCATGACAGTGATCTACCATGGAAGGAAGAACTGCAGGATTTATAGGAGGTGGAGAGAAAGAACCGAATTGCCATGAGAAAGTACTTGAACTGTTCTGTGACTCACAAATCATACTTATGAGCACTTACTGCAAGGGCAAACTCCAACAGCAAGCTGGATGGCACACGCTTTCTCCCAAGCGCCCAAGAATTCTGCATTTCCATCAGAGCCAACTGTGAGCACTCTGCCTTACTGCACTGATGGCTCCGGTCACCAGCGCAAGCTGACGTCCAGTATGTTAAATGCTGGCTTGAAGGGACCCTGAGAAAGCCTTTGGGAGTTCCAAATTTTCAGTCAAAGAGAAAAATATCCTTTCCATTTTTAACATAAAAAGAAAAGAATTACTCAACAAGTTTTAGGCGAGCAACTGTACTATGTAGCATGAGAAAATAAAACACTGGGAAGAAACAGGAACACTCATATATTTCATACAGACCCCTTTAATGTTCTCAGGAAGAAACTTAGGCACTCACCAAGGACTGTAAACAAAAATAAAATCCTAAGCCCCTCGTTGCCTGAACAGTACCTGGCTGGCTGAACAGTACCCTCTTAGCCAAGGGGACTCCGGAGAAAACTTAAAAACTGAGTTCCTGGCCATGACAGGACAAGAGGTCAGACACAACGCAATATACCCTCTCCCCTTTGCAATTTAGACACAACTGATCAACATTAATATGAAAACAGATATCAGAAGACTGAGAGAACAAAGTTTTTGTGGCAATAACAAATGACAAACAGGACCTAAGGCCATGCCAGGCAAGGGGGTTAATTCACACTCTTAAAAAATAAACTCAGCTGGGTTTGGTGGCTCAGTTGTAATCCCAGCACTCTGAGGGGTTGAGGCGAGAGGATTGCCTGAGCCTAACGGGTTTGAGACCAGCCCGGGCAACTTGTTGAGACCTTGTCTCTACAATAAATAAATAAAAAACTAGCCGGGCATGGTAGCATTTGCCTGTAGTTCTGGCTACTTGGAAGGCTGAGGTGGAAGGATCGCCAGAGTCCGGCAGGTCAACAGTGGGATGGCTGTGAGTATGCCACGGCACTCCAGCCCGGGCGACAGAGTGAGACTCGAAATCAAAATCAAAATAATAATAATTTTTAAAACTCTATTTTAATTGCCACCAGGTTTTTCTTTTTCTCTAGCAGCACAAAAGCACTGGCCTGGAGACAAGCAGTATTAAAATAATTTGCAGCTCATCTGGCTCACAGGCACTGACCAACTGACCTCCTGTTCCATAAGCCATAACTACAGCTTTAACTGAACAAGAGATGATTTCAATAACTTTCTCCTGATAAGACCACCTCTTTAGTTAGGTGTATTCCTAGTCGGTTTTTTGTTTTGGATGGCTTGATAGCTAAATAGCCGCAAAGATGGAAATAGCAGATGTTAGGACATCAAAAAGGGGGGAGATATGCAAGGGGGTAGAATTCAAAAGTGACCTATGGGGCACAATATTCACTCTCTGGTGAACGGGCCACCTGAGACACAATCCCAACACTACACAATATGTCCATGTAACAAAAAAGCATGTGTACCCCTGAATCTAAAAAAAAAAAAAAAAGACCACCAACTGACTTTAAGCTGGTTCTGGTAGGTTTACAGAGGCTGTGCACTTGAGTGTCTTTGTGTCCTAAAAAGACACATAAGATCTAATTGTAATACAATTAACTAAATGTTTAGTCTCCACTCCAAGGTGAACAGGTATAATATGCATGTTTGTGCTGTAGGCATGTGGCAGACCATCTTCATGAATATTAATAGCCCCTCCTATAATCTGTTGAATATGTAGGTATATCCAACTCATTCAGCATAAAGCTCCTACCCCACTCCTTACATGACATCTCTCTTGTCTTTGCCAGAGGTTAAGCCTGTAGGATGGCCACCTAGTAGGGTGTAACCCTTTACCAAAAAAAAATAAGGCTCTCCTTAAAAAATTTATAGATCTTGTGACTTTTCAGTAAACAGAACTTAACTATAGCAAGCATGCTTTCATTTTTATGCTACTAGGCGTGTCTCTTTCTTAATGGATAATCCAGGCTATAATTTATAAGAGACAAACCCTGCAGTTAGAGATAGATAGAGACTGACAAGAACTTGAAAGGATTTTAGAAGCCAAAGGATAAAAGCCTTTTAGGGACAGTTACTGAAAAGCGAAAACACTGTAAAAATGATTATGCATATATGATGATGGCTTTTGGTTTCTATGCCACGTCTTAAATCTTTTCTTTCCATCTTTATTTCAATATTTCATTTCAATTATTTGGCTGATGAGTTTTACTATATTAAGATGTAAACTTCAGGGTAGTGACATGCCAGCTAATGAAATGTAGACAACCAGTGTAAAAGTTAAAGCCATAAGAGGCCAAGAACTGGCTCTCTGGAATGTGATCCAGAGTCTTCCACACATTTGCACTGACCTGTGAAAAGGCACCTCAACTACTTTGTCAGTCCACAACCACAGAAGATGAACAAGACTCTAAAGGCCATGATGTATAATTACCACGTCAAAAAGTAACACACCCTTTTAGTAGGCAGCTTCTACAATCCCAAACAGACCTGTTTTTGTGCTAGAATAGAGACCATTCATTTTGATAAATGAGGCATAAAATCAGTCTGGATAATCAAGTTCTAAGGTTTAATAATTTAAAAGCTAGTGAAAAAAGAAACCAGTGAAAATAGGTGAGATTTTTTTTTTTTTTTTTGAGTTGGAGTCTCACTCTGTCGCCCAGACTGGAGTGCAGTGGCCGTTCCCGGCCAACCGCAGCTTTGACCTGCTGGGCTCCGGTGATCCTTCCGCCTCAGCCTTCCAAGTAGCTGAAACTACAGGTGCTTGCTACCACGGCTGGCTAATTTTTGATTTATTGTAGAGATAAGGTCTCGCCAAGTTGCCCAGGCGGGTCTCGAACCCGTGGGCTCAGACAATCCACTCACCTCAGCCTCGCAAAGACGCGGGATTACAGGCTGAGTCACTGAGCCCGGTTTAGGTGAGATATTTAATACAAAATATGAACTACAGACCAAACATCTAGAATCCTCAATCACGTATTTTCTCTCATGACTACATGCATCAGTGTTATTTTAAGACTAAGAAAGTGTGTCAAATTGTTATTGAAAACAATTTTTACAGAGCTAAAGATGTTTAAAATTTCAGTCACTGTTTGTATTTAGGATCTTTCCTTTAAGATGTCCAAGGTATTTGACAGAACGTATTTTTCTTAAATTTACCTGCTCTGTATAGATGAAAGCACATTATTATCTTCTTATCTGAGCAGAGCTATGATAGAGTACATAATTCATAACAAAGATTACGTAAATCAGGGCCAATTTAGAAAAGAAAACATGCACACATGGAAAATTACTCCTAGATCACAATTCTTTTTTTTTTGAGTTGGAGTCTAACTGTCGCCCAGATTGGAGTGCAGTGGCCGCTCCCAGCCACCACAGCCTCAACCTGCTGGGCTCTGGCGATCCTTCCACCTCAGCCTTCCATATAGCTGGAACTACAGGTGCGCACTACCACACCCGGCTAATTTTTTGATTTATTGTAGAGATGAGGTCTTGCTTGCCCAGGCGGGTCTCAAACCCGCGGGCTCAGGCAATCCACTCAACCTCAGCCTCCCAAGGCGTGGGATTACAGGCTGAGCCACCGAGCCCGGCTTAGATCACAATTCTTGAGGATCTAGTTTGGGGCTTGACTTGTGGCAGAAAATCACATAATCTATGTAAGTAAACAGTTGGAAAGAAAGGCTAGTATACTATGCCACACAAAAACAGAACTGAACAAAATTATCTATTTGGCTTTGATGAATAATGCCATTTTATTACTAATTCTACCACGTTCTGTCTAGTTCTGAAAGGAGACTTAGAAACGTTAATTTTAGGATATATCTTTTAAAATGAATGAATGCTTTTATGAGAGAATAAAGTAGGCTGGAGAACAAAGACAAAAGACTTGAGGATGAGATGTGATCCACATCCATATTTTAGTTTATGATAATAGGTAAAGCAGCCAAGTTCTCCCTCAGGGGAAAACAATCTTGCCAACTATTTATTGTTGCTCACACTTTTGGCAACTGAATTAAAACAGATAGACTGGAGAAAAGAAGAAGAGCTTCTCTTCTCCACACCATGGACAGGCAATCTCTCAACGAGAGGGTCACTAGAAGGGAGGCAGCTTAAAATTAGGAGGGACTTCTCTTTGAACTGCCAAGAGTCTTGGCTTACAAAGAGGCTTAGTAAGAAGATGCCCAAGCAGACGAACAAAAGTAGGACAAGCAATGAAGAGACAAAATTTCTGGAGCTGGTCACAAGGCAGACAACAGGGAAATCAAGTTAGAACCATGAGGCAGACTAGCTGCTGACAAGCAGTCAGTCCCATTTTTCAACAGCTCTGTGCAAAGTCTGGATCTGTGAGCTCACTTTGTGAGCTCTGATTCACCAAATCCTAGATGGAGGTAGAGGGACATACAGCATCAAAATACTAGCAACGTGCTAGGACTCCTGATAATCTTGTCATCAAGAGTTCTCTCATCCTCTCTCACAGGATTTGGATGCATGACCTTATGATGTTTTCCTACAAGTATAGGAAAGAACGGCATTAGGAATCGGGAAGAACATCACCAGTAGGGCAAAGTAAAAAAATCCTGTATTTGAAAAGGACATGTATTTGAATCCCTGTGCAACTTCTGTGGAAATTCATAGCCTCCAATTTTACAGTTTCCCCATCAGTTAAGGCTCCACTTGCCCTTGCTATTTTCACAAGACTGTCATGAATCCCCTGTCTCATGGCCAGAGGAAAACCATGTTTTCCTAGACATGAGCAAATTCTCAGGAATGTACTCTCTCCTGGTCTCTTCAGACTCTGGCTTCCTGTGTTCTTAGGTGCTTTCTCTGCTCTGTGTGAGGTGATGCCAGACACCAAACTCTGCCTCTTGACCAGTTTCCCAAATAGGGCACTCAAGTCTAGCCTTTTCAGACCTTTACTATCACTGAGTATTGTAGTCACGAGTTGGGATCGCACTGCAGAAGGCTGTGACACTGTGTGAATTTACTCCCTCTGTCTCCCTTCCTCCCACCTCTTTTCACCCCCTCCTCTCCTGAACTAGCTTTCTACTTCTAGGATGCTGAGGAACTGCCTCCTCTGAAGCCTCAGCACTGGCCAATCACCAAGCCTGGGGACAGAGACTCATTCTCTACCCTAAGCACTTATCGAATTATTTTCCCAGTTAAAACAATTCTCTCTTTCAGAAAATTCTGGCACCAGCTGTTAAAGCCCTCACATTTTCTCCACTTCCTCACGTAACTTTGCAGGGCCGCGATACAGGGAAATTAAAAGAACATAACAAAGTGCCAGCATAATGCCTTGAACACAGTAGACACGAAACAACTAGTGGCTGCTATACAGTGATGATGACCCAGAGACCAATCACTTCCTAAGGGAGAACCTTGGACTTTGGCCGGGTAATTGACAACATACGATCAACAGCTAAGAAGGATTCAATCTTCCTCCAAGAGCCCACAATAATCATGATAGACAACAGACTTCACTGACTTGGTCCAGTAATGTCTCTGTCCCCTTCCAAACACATAGTCACAACATAGAGCTAAACAGACAATAGCACAGGTACAACGTTGTAACACTCTTTTCCGATCATTCCAATCTATGAGAGAGAAATGCTGAAGTATTGCTTCCACCAATCCTTCTGGAAAGCTGTTGCTGAGAATTTTAGATTTCCTTCTTTTATTTGGATGAAGTTTGTTTTATGTTAAAGCACAAAGCTTTTCTCCTCTACGGCAACTCTTAGCAGGACAAAAAACGCTCCCTCCATCTCAAAGCCCGAAACATACAGACTGTACTTAATAGACTGTACATTATGATGATGATGAAGTTGTTCTTCCTCAGGAATTCCCATGGGCTTGGCCTCTGGCATTCCTGCCAACAGAATTTGGCTGGTAGAATGCATGCTCTCTCTAAAGCTCAGCTGGTTATGACTGCATTGGGCTAACAGCACAGCAGGTTCAGGCATCTGGCCAGGATCCCTAGCCCAAGTGGTAAGGTGCCTTAGACCTATGCTAGACAGTCGTGTTTCTAGACATTTAGGAGCCATTTTCCCTCCAAATGCCAAGATGCTGGAAGGGAGAATTCTGCACACACAAATATAAACACACAGAAGGCAGTTGACAGACAGGCCTAACTCCAGGGCAGCAATGATGAATGCAATAATGTATACACAAACTGCAGGATTAACAACTGCCAATTGCCACTGTTTAAAGGGTAAATGAACAGAAACCTGAATGCAATCAAGTAAACAAATGTTGGTTCTAGACCCTCTGTCCAACCCTGGAAGATGTTTTAATATTAGCCACAGCCTAAATAGAATTTTAGGTAATATCTGATGAGAAAAAGTGAGGCTATATATAGTCAATTCAGGAAAGGTCAAATTTAGAGGCAGTATTAAGGTCTTTCTGGGCTATTATAAAAGAGGCTCAAACTCTTAGGACTTGAATAAGAACTACATCTCTGGGAAAAAAAGATGACACAAAATGCTTTTTATTCCAAGTTCATTCCCAAAATTTCACGCATATCACTGAAGTGAAACTAAAAGCACCAAGGTTTTCATCCACGGTTCTATTTTTGTTCTGTTTTGTTTTTAAAGAGGGAGACCTATAAAATTAGTGTCTTATTCAGATCTGTGCTGAGTTACCCTCAGTGAATCCTCTAACAAGGGACAATTACTTAGATCTGCCAGTAAAGAAAAATACTGTATAAAAGCAGAACAAAAGGTTAGACTTTAATTCAGTTAGACTTTAATTTAGATAATTAGCTTAACTAAATATTTCTCTCAGATGCAAATTCAATCACTCACCTTCCTCAAAGTTGGCATTCTTCTGTCTCACCAGAACACGAAAGTTTTCAGCAGGATTCACACTTCCAACCTGGAATATACCCACAGACAATAAGCCTACAGGTATTTCTCATTTTGTTAGCACCCCAGGCAACATAAGATGGCTTCAAGTAAAAAGTCCATTCTTATAAACTAAAACCAAAGACAAAGAGAAGTCCTTTTCATTCATTTTCATTTCCAGGGCTCCACTAAAAGCTAGCAGATTCTAGTGGTCAAATAGCTGCCTTCTATACTTTCCCTCGTCTTTCTTTATGCAAGCCGATTTCTTTCCAAAGGGATCAAAAAAGTATTACAACCCAAGCCACTAGCCAGCTCAGCTTGTGGAGGCTGCTTGTACATCCTCACACCCAATCAATTAGAAAGGGGAAGATTCTGCAGTATGAGGTCAGTTCCGAATATATTTGCCCCACTAACAGGAGAAATACACTTAATGTTTGACTCAGTGAACTGCATGTGGGACTGCATGTGACCCTTTGGCATTGAAGTTCTGTTAGAATATACAAGCATTCCCAAGCTCGACATGTCCTCAAAAAGTGAAAGCAGATTATGTACAAAGATTTACTGTAGTGCTAGGTGGGAACGTTTTCAAGATGAAATTCTTTGCCACACTGTACAGCACTTTCTGATTATACCTAAGTCTTCAATCTGCTGGTTCCAACCCTATCAGGGGATAAGCATCACTCAGCTCATATGAGAGAAAACAATGTGATACCAAAGTGTACTAAAATTTTCAGTGTGCTCTGGAATACCAAGCAGAAAAGTTCTCAGAATAAACAAGATGGTGATTTTTTTCTTTACTATATAAAACATCTCAATGAAATCCAAATCATTTTTCAGACATTCAATTTTTCTGAGAGAATTTCAGTTTGAGATAGGAATAAAGGTATGTCCTTTATTCCCTATCTTTCCCAGTATATGTTGCTAATAAGTTATTGCATAATTTTTAAGATCCATTGATTTAAACCAATGCTGTTAACCCTGTATTTTCAAGTTCCAAAAACCTTCTCATTAAATAAAGATCTCAAGTGTCAAAAGATACTTGATTTGGAGAAGCCCTGAGCTTGTGAATTCTGTTCTAAAATCATACTTTAAAAAATAAATAGGAGAGGCATACAAACTCCAATTTGATAGACTTGAGGCTTTAGACCCATATCATTAGCCCCTACTTACCCTATCATTTTGACCCATAAAAAACTGTAACAAGAAGTCAACAACCAAATCTCTAACAAAAAAATCTCAACACTGAGGTGTTCTGTGTTCTATAGATTATGACATAGAGCTTACATGTCATACAGATAATTCTATAGATAACTCAGGACAATAATTACTTAAAAAAAGAAGTATGGGGTGGGTCAATATGGTTTATATAGAGAAAGGACCAGAGAACGTGATCATGGTCTTATTTGAAAGTGGTATGAACAGACTGACAAAATATGATGCAAGTTCCCCAAGCCCCAGACTTCCTGGAAATAAGAAGGCACACTGGGAAGGTTCTGCTTACACAGGTGACGTTGCCTTCAGCCAGGCTGGAGACACTAAAGCGGGCATCCCCTTCCTCAGTCTTGCATTTTTTAGCAGTGGGTCCATCTTCATGGCTAGAAAAGAAAGAAAGGTTTTGGGGTTATTTTTTTCCATAAAACAATACAAAATCAGAACTGCTGTTGTGAAAAGTTTAAACTTATTTTCCATGCATCAAAAATACCCAGCTGCATTTAGACCTCTTTTACACGCAACCTGCCTCCATTTCCTAGTACAGGGCTCCTGACAGCCTGACTTTAAGCAGCCTGGCGTTGTTTCACGGCAGTATAGAAATCAGAATTAGCAGTCACATCACAAAGTCCTTGCAAAAGATGAAACTGTAAGCACAGGTAATAGAAACTTAACATTTAAGAAAGAAAACCATCTACCCTTCAGATATTATTTGCAAATCCCTGTCTCTGAATTGATAGCTATTAGCTTTCCATGTACACAGAAGACCTTGGTGTCCAATAACCTATCTTCTCCATCATGTGTGTGAGAACTTGATAAGTTTCTACTTAGAACTGTTAAAACTTATTAGACAATCCTTAATTAAATATACAAGAGATTCTTCTTAAAGGATTCTTAAATTATATTAAAAAAAACTGTTTAACTTGTTCTCTTATAAACCTAATTCTGTTTGGGGTAATATGCTAACAGAGACCAACAGCATCTGCATGCTAAGGGAAGGATGACTCTGAGAAAGTACATCAAACACTTGGCCTCAAGTAATATGCTGGCTTTAATAGCGTGCCTTAAAGTCAGCAGGTCAGTTAATTGCAAAGGAGAAGAAAATCAGATCCAAAGACTCTGACCATCATCTCCCTTATGCTGCAGAACATAAAGATATGAAGATTTTTCTCCCAGAGAAATAAGCAACCTGTGGTAAAAGCAACCATCCATAAATGGCTGAATTACTGATACATCAAGAGTCCTGACATGAAAAATTTAAAAAAAAAGTCCAAATGATGAGAAATTAGTAACCAGGATCTAGTATATTTTTTAAATTAATTTATTTTAATTATCAACAAAAATCTAAATATTTACCATGTGCAACAGGTTTTAAAATATGTATACGCTGTAGAATGACTAAGTCGCACTCAATATATACACTGCTTCACATACTTATTTTTTTGTGTTACCAACACTTACAATCTCTCAGTGAATTTCAAGACTAATATCTTGACATGTGCTGTATTTTTGTTCAAAAGTCCAACCTTCAGACAACGACGCTTGAAGAAGTTATCTTAAAAATGAGACTAAATAAATAAGTAATAAAAATAAAATGAAGCAAAGAAAAATAAAGCATAAACTGGCTTCAATCATATTTCAATAATAAATCTCCTCTTACAGGCGAGTAAAAGAATTATTCATCACAGCTGTACACATAATGAATTAAGTTTTATTATTTGACATATTTCTTATTCACCACTAATCGTTTTCCCTTTGAGAAGTAGAGAAGTATAGAAGAGGTAAGCAGAAGACAGGATGGGAACCAGGAAAACTAAAGGGGCTAACTTATCCAAAGCTCTGTCCTTGCAAAGAGAACAAAAAATAAGCCATAAAACCTTGAGGGCACAATGGAAGAAAAACGCACAAACTTCCAAGGAAGAAAGAGATTCTATTAGATGTTGAATCTGTTTAAAATAAAAGGTCATAACCAGCCATTTAGTTAACCTTTGTCAGTTCTTCCCAAATTGTGCCTGACACAGAGGTTCACACCTGTAATCTCAGCACTTTGGGAGGTGGAGGTTGAGAGGACTGAGAGGATTGCCTGAGACCAAGGGTTCAAGACCAGCCCAGGCAACTTGGCGAGACGTTTTCTCTACAATAAAATCAAGAAAAATTAACCAGGCATGGTGGTGCACGCATGTAGTTCCAGTACTTGGAAGGCTGAGGCAGGTAGATCTCCTGAGCCCAGCAAGACAAGGCTGCAGCGGCCACGAGCGTACAACTGCATTCCAGCCTGGGCAACAGAATAAGACCCTCTCTCTCTCTCTCTCACACACACACACAAAAGTAGTTGTACTTGTACACACTGGTAAGTAGTGAGATATGGAGCTAGAAAATATATAAATCAGAGCAAAAAAAGTATGAAGAAAGAAAATGGTTTTCTCTAGGTAGCTGGATTATGGATTGATGCTTCTTTTCTTTCTGCTTATCTGGGTATTCTCATTTTTGTAAGAGTTTGACCTTATGGTGAAGACACTGGGAGGCCACTAAAGCAAAAGTTTTAATCAGAGGTCCAAATATGATGTCAAGTTATTTGTGAATTACTTGAAATTATGTTCAAGATTTCAAAACTTGGTGTGGTAGGGCATTTTTCTGGGAAGAGGGCTCAGTTTTTCTATTAAATGGTTCTACCACACACACACACACAAAAAATATTATCATTGCTTTAAAGAATTTTAAGGAAGAGTGATGTGACCAGATGTGTTTTTTAAAAAGTTACTCAGATAGCAGGATGGACTGGAAAGGGATAAGACAAAGAAGGAATATCAGTAGAGATTTACCTCCGTGAAGCAGGCTAAAATGAGAAGGCCTACATGACACTAATATTTCCTTTTTTTTTTTTTTGGAGTTGGAGTCTCACTCTGTCGCCCAGGTTGGAGTGTGGTGGCATACTCACGGCCACCCCAGCATCGACCTGCTGGGCTCCCGCGATCCTTCTGCCTCAGACTTCCAAGTAGCCAGAACTACAGACATGTGCTACCATACCCAGCTAATTTTATTTATTTATTTATTGTAGAGATGAAGTCTCACCAAGTTGCTGGGCTGGTCTTGCAAGGTCAGGCAATCCACTCGCCTCAGCCTCCCAAAGTGCTGGGATAACAGGCTGAGCTACCAAGTCTACCAATATTTCTTTTTAATGCTGGCCAGGCTCGGTGGCTCAGCCTGTAATGCAGCACTTTGGGAGGCCGAGGTGAGTGAACTGCCTGAGCCCGCGGTTTCAAGACCTGCCTGGGAAACTTGACGAGACTTCATCTCTACAATAAATAAAAAAAAAAACTAGCCGGGCATGGTAGTGCACACCTGTAGTTCCAGCTACTTGG
>NW_007245980.1:316058-332559 GCF_000164805.1 Carlito syrichta
TGGAGCCCAGCAGGTCGAGGCTGCGGTGGCCAGGAGCGGCCACTGCACTCCAGTCTGGGCGACAGAGTGAGACTTTGATTCAAAAAAATTTAAAAAATAAAAAATAATGCTAGCCATGTTCTAATCACTATGCTAAACACATCTGTTTTTTCTGGGTTTTTTGTCCCCCGCCCCACCAAAGTGAGTCTCACTCGGAAGCCCAGGCTGGAGTACAGTAGTATGATCTACCATCACAGCAGCCTCGACCTGCTGGGCTCAGGCAATCCTTCCACCTCAGCCTTCCAAGTAGTTGGGACCATAGGCACACATCACCACACCCAGCTAATTTTTTGATTTATTGTAGAGATGAGGTCTTGCCATGTTGCCCACTGGCCTCCAACTCTTGGGCTCAGGCAATCCTCTCGCCTTGGCCTCCCAAAGTGCTAGGATTATAAGCATGAGCCACCACGCCCATAGCTTAGTACATTTGGATTACCTTAGTTAAACTTTTGCAACAGCCCTATGCGTTAGCTGTATGTCCTCTTACACATGACAAAAACAAGGCTCAAAAGAGTCTGTTCCCTTCTCTAAGCATGCAGTTAGTGAGAGGAAAGAACTAATCCTGTAGTCTTTTCCATTCTCTCATTCAGCCTCCTGAAAGGAAGGCATTTATTACCGCTACTTGACACTGAACAACTTGCCAACTTCAGCAGTTGTTAAAGGGAAGTGCTTGGGTTTGGATCCAAATGCGATTCTAAGATCAGTGCTATTAGCTGCTATACTGACCTGAAGCAAAAGTGGCAGATTTGAGGTAAATTTAATACAAGTTGGTAAGACAATTAGATATGGAAAGTACAAGAAAGAGAAGACTCCCAGGAAATCACGCCTCATTCACTGACACACAGAACAATAGCAAGGGGGAGAGGGGGCGGGGCTTGAAAGGGGTGTTAAAAGGAGAAAGAAGATGGCGAAGCCATGTCTGGACATGCTATACCTGAGGGGCCTATGACACCTAAGCTGTCCAGGGATGGGACAGAAACCTAGACTGCAGACAGACATTTAGGAGTTTCTGAGGCCCTGGTGGTCAAACAGTAAAGCGTCTTAGGACACACACTGTTCCAGCAAAATGGCATTATGATTGGGAGTACCAAGCTCTGGAGTCAAACTATCTGTCCCGACTCCAACACTTACCGATTGCGATTGTGGACAAGTTTCTTATCTTCTCTAGTTCTGTCTCCTCAGCTTTAAGATTGGGCTTGATAAAAGAACTACTTCTTAGGATGGCCAAGTGGACCCACACAGATAATTCACGTTAAGTACTTAGCATCACACTTGGGTTCAATAAATGTCAGCTATCTCCGAGGACAAGTCCTGCACAACAGCAACACTCAAGGCTGGTAGGGAACAAAAGCAGCCACCAGAGGAATCTGAGTGGGATCTGCCAAAGACTTAAAGAGAAAAACCTGGGGAAGCTGAAATTAAGGAAGATATAGGAGATTCAAGTGAGAAAGAATAACTGACAGAGTCAAGTGCTTCAAAGAGGTCAACAAAGAAAAGGACTGCAAAGCCAAAGTGAATTGAGCACTCAGTGTCTTTTGGAAGGCAAGTTTCAGGGATGTGGTGCAGAAGCAGCAGAGAACAAGAGCTGAGAGGAGCAGCAGTGCTGATGCTTCTTCCAATAGCCTGGTTTCTGGAAGGAAAGGTATTACAGTCACAATTAGTAACGGGCAGTAATTAGAGGGATGAAACGGGGGGATTATTTTATTTTGTCTTAGATGAAAGAAAGGTTAACACGAGGAAGTAAAGGACCTGGTACAGAAGGAAAAGTTGAAAATACAGAAAGAGAGAAAAAATGCTTAGTGGACTAAGGTGTCCAATGAGTCAGAAGAAGGGATCCAGGGGACAGGTGAAAGGATTCACTGCAGGCAGGATCAGGCACCTATTCCACTGAGACAGAAAAGAAGGAAGGTGCCTTCAAAAGCAAATGTTTTTACACAGGATGGACCAGAAAATCGAGGATTCCCATCTGTTGGCCTCCTTTGACTCTAGGAAACAATCAGCACCACCATCACCATCACCACTCATGTGCAAGGCACGTGACTCAAATTTTTAGAATCATTTACGCATGGACATTGCTAGGCATTGTGCTGGGTTCTAGGGATACAACAGTGAACGATATGTATTGTTCCATTAACCTCTATGACAATTCTATGGGATAAATATTCCTATTACCCGTGAGGAATTGAGGCTCAGAGAGGATATGCAACCTATGTCTAAGGTCACATTGCAGAGCAAGAGGACCAGATCGCACTGGGTGACTCTGAAGTCCAAAGTCGTAACCATTAATCAGGTGAGGCTGTCTGCTGAGAACAAGTGGGAGGAGTCTTAGGGGACTTAAAAAGAGCAGAAAACTTTAGACTACCTGCGTAGAGACAAGCAGAAATCAAGATCATGTGTGTCAGTTGCACATGCAGGATTAGATTTCAGATGTTCTAATTCTCCTACAAATTCCCTGTCCAAGAAGTGACACTTTCATTTAAAGAGTGTACATCACCATAAAAGGAAACAGTGCTCTTATATGATAAGGGTAATATTTAGTATATTTTGAGACTACAAAGTCAAATGATGCTCTTAACCTCCTGAAATGAGAAAATCACTTGTTAACACTAGGTATCCAACAAGACCAAGATGAACATCAGACCTTTTCGAACAGTCATTGTTTTTATAGAAGCAATACTATTATTGCTTTAGGTCTTGACTAGCACCTTCCCTCCAAATACACTCCTGTGCCGCATAATGACGTTTTGGTCAATGATGAACCATATACACAACAGTGGTCCCGTAAGTCTGTAATGGAGTTGAAAAATTCCTATCATTTTGGGGCATTGCAACTGTCATGACATCACAGCACAACTCATTACCTTTAGATATGTTAAGATACACAAATACCACTTGTTACAACTGCCTACTGTATTCGACAAGGTAATTAATATGCTGTGCAGGTTTGCAGCCTAGAAGCGACAGGCCATGCCATAAAGCCTAGGAGTGTAGCAGGCTCTTCCATCTAGGTCTGTGTAAGTCACTCTATGATCACAAGATGGTGAGATTGCCTAAGAAGGCATTTCTCAGAACGTGTCCCTGCTGTTAAGTGAAGCAATGACAGCTGATCAAAGGGCTTTAATATCTATGATTTCATTGTTGTAATGTCTCGAGAGGTTGCTTTTAGATGGAGAAAACCTCATAAAGGCAAAATTATTTAACCAAAATCATACCAAGAGTGACAAAACTGGAATGAAAACTAATGACTCCCAGCTCAGGACTCTAAGACTCCTGAGCAGACATGTGTCCACTCCCAATCTTAGTCCCTTACCTTCTACAGGAAATACGTATCTACCCTGGATATAAGGACAATGAGTATATAAAAAAAACACTGCCGATTGTTAGTAAATTTTTTCCCTTAGGGAAAATTACCTCTCAAACTGAGTGGAGGCTTATCATGAAAACTGAGGGTTTTAAGAATTGCAGAAGGATCTGGTCATTCCTTTTGAATACAAGAGGCAGTCAATAAATATTAGCTAAATGCATCATTTCTTCAGTTCTCAAAAACAAAGATTTGTGAGAAGAAAGAGTAGAGAATAGAAGTGTGAGTAGGTATGTATGAGATAATTCTCAGGCCCTATGCAGATGATGTGGCTGTGTTGCAAACCATTATGGGAGCACAGAATAAGAAGCTCAGCGCACCCAAGCTTCCAGAAAAGTGACTGGCAAGACCAGAGAACTGAAGGTGTAAACACAGCAGGGATCAAATCACAGAACAGCAGCCTTCTGGGTCTGTGTGGTGTGGTTTTTAACCAGTTAATTTACATTTTAATCAAAGGGAGGAGAGGAAAATGGCCTATTTCTTTCCCATAACACCAGAAGATAATCAAGATCATGAACTGGAGCTTTAATACACAGAGAGAGAATAGCCCTGTGATTGCAGTGAGACTAGAGCAAGGTGTCATAGGAAGAAAAGACCACATACTTTTATTGAACTATTCTAAAATATGAATCCAGAAGCATGTAGGGAGATAAGGACGGCAGGGGGAAAGTGGATTTTCAGGGCCAGTCTTCCTGCATAGAAGAAGGCATGACAGACTACCAAAAAACATAAACCTCTCCAGAATGTGTTAGGAATGCACATGATAAAATCTATCAAGCACATAATGTTTGTTTCAATTCTGACAAAGCTTAAAGTGTTAACCTCTAGAAAGTCACAGAAAATGCAAAGCTTTTTATTCAACTTGGATAATAATTCTCTAAATTAAGGATTTATAACAACCTGTAGAGGTTTCTAGAAATTATTCAATATTCCTCTATTAGGGTATTTATAAATAATAAGCTTGTCAATAAAGATACATCTGTGATGAGAAAAATCAAAGAAATAAAAAGAAAAAAATCATGATTTAAATCCAAATCTCAAAATGCAGCCTAAGGAAATGTATAGATTATTCTGGTTTGAGAAAAAAATGTCACCAATAACCAGTTGCCAGTTGACCTAAACCTGGTTATATACCCAATTATAACCTCAATGGATAAGCAAGAACAATGTCTTCTCATTTATTTTTGTTTTGTTTTGAATGGAAATTGATAGATTGTGAATAGAATCTGATGTGGGAAAAAACTTAATAGCCACTTGTAAGGCTGATTAAGGATCATATGAAAAGCACTTTGCAATGTTTACACTTCAAATACCCCTCAATTGTACAACCAAGTTCATCACTGATACACTAAGAGGATAGCTAAGGAACGGCTAGATTTTCCACTCTCCTTCCCTCTTTTCTTCACAATATCTCACTGATATTCCTGACACCTAACCTCCCAACCAAAAACTTATGAACGCCAACACTCTCGTCCTTAGCACTTTACTTTGAAAAGGGTAAAATTTAGCCTTAGATATTCAAAAACTTTGCTTAGCCTCCCTATATACAGTATAATTTACCAAGAATCTGAAGCTAATCAAAAACACAGCTCTAAATCCTAAGTGAACAGCAAGGGTAAGATATGACTACAATGGAGATGTAAGAAATCAGTATTTCAAAGCAAGGGTCAAATAATAAAAGGTTTCTTTCTCCCACCTTTGTAATTCCGCAGGCCCCTATGCAATGTCTTAATTCCAGAGCCACTCCCAAACTACCACGAATCTTATGTACTCCAACGTGAAATGCAACTACACTGAGTACTTACCTGTCTTGGAAAATGTCCTGGGCAGTCACTTGTTCCTTTTTCTTGATGGCTTCAGTCAGAGGGAAAAGGGTCTTTATTTTAGAAAGAGGAGTCTGACATTTTGCTGTCACTTCAGTGGGAGGATCCAGCATATTCCAAACATGCTGCTGAATTGGAGGCAGAGGCTCCTGGGGATGTAAACCTCTGTGCAGCAGACACTAGGAAAAGGGATAAAGATTTCAAAACACAGATGGAGACATCCTATATGGCTTATCTATACCTTCTGATCAAGGATGCTCCATCTTTAGTTTAGGAGGTCTGAGTGATCGATACCATATGTAAAAACAAACAGAGCTGGCCCAGAACCACATTCATTAGCAGGACACTGGTAATGCCTACAATCAATTGTAAAAACAGATGCAATATCTTCTGTAGACTTCCTGGAACGGGGCCTCATCTTATAAAAAGAAGATATTGCTTTAACTACTTGGGGAATACACAAGACTCCCTATGACATCTAATTCCAAGTCTGACAATCTGGGATTACAACTTTCTTGTTACAATTCTTTTACCTTCCCTAATCACACTGTGCTTTCTCCTCACTTAATCTTAGAAAATGACTTGTGGTGGATGAAAGGGGAGCTGTGCTCAGTGTGTCCCAGGAAGGCATCTGTGAAAGAGATGGGAATACAGAGTTGTCCCCTAACCCCAAGAGTGCCGAGTTTGCAATTTTCTCCAAGAAGCTATCTACTTCCCTCCCCATTGCTACCATTCTTGCCCGGGCCCCATCACACCTCCTCTGGCCTATTACAGTCACCCTCTAAATGGCCTCCCAACCTGTACATCCACTGTCCAACTGTAGCTAAGTCTTCTGAGAACAAACTTCTTACCATACAAATCCTGACGCAGCCAGGCTTACTTCTCTGATCATGCCACCAGCCACTCTCCTCCTCACTCAGAACCCTCCTGGGCTGGGCTCTTCCTGTCTCACTCATGTGCCAGGCTCATCCTGCCTTCGGGCCCTGGGCTTAATGCTCCCTCCACCTCTTTGTCTTTTCAGAGACCTCAACAGAGTTGGCTCTTCTTTTTTTTTCTTATCATTCTGGTCTTTGCTCAAGTACTGTCTCCTCAGAGAGCCTTTCTTGGACACTGTATATGAAGTAGCCCTTTCACCTCATCCTACCACCCAGTCAATGCCTGTCATTTCTCTTATTTTATATTTTGCATAGCCTTTATCATTATCTAAAATTATCTTACATGTTTTTTAGTTACCTCTTTATTAGCTAGCCCTTCTCCTTGAAGGGATATTGACTTCTTTACTGCTGAATTCCAAGCACCAAAGCCAGTGCCTGGCACATAATGAGAACCTACCAAATTGAAGAAATCAAGTGCTCTTTCCCAGGCCTCTAGCAGTAGACAGGTGTCAGGACGCAGTACCAAGAGGGGGGATGCTGGGCACTGCTTCCTGACACCTCGGAATCAGGGCCAGGGCAGGTTCTCTACGCCCACAGGAGCAGAGGTCTGCACAGCAAGTCACTTCCACGCAATCACCCAGACTGCCTTTAGACTACCGAGTCAAATCTTATCTGTACTGATATCTGCTCAAAAAAGCAAATGCTCTGAAAGGCGTACAGGAAGGTCAGCAATAAGATGAGATGCCATTAAAAAAAAAACCAAACAAATAAAACTACCAGTTTGCTAACGTTCCTCTTCCTTTGATAGAGATTAATTCTAAAATTAGGTAGGAGAATAAGGGTACAACTGTTCCTACTTTTTTTTTTTGAGTCAGGGTCTCACTCTGTCGCCCAGGCTGGAGTACGGTGGCATAATCATGGCTCACCATAGCTGCCACCTCCTGGGCACAGGCAACCCTCCCTCCTTAGCCTCCCAAGCAAATAGAACTACAGGCACATGCCACCATGCCCAGCTTATTTTTTTATTTTTTGTAGAGGTGAGGTCTTGCTATATTGCCTAGGCTGGTCTCGAACTCCTGGGCTCAAGAAATCCTCCTGCCTCAGTTTCCCAAAGTGTTGGGATTATAAAGTCACCATGCCCAGTTATTCCCACTTATATTTTTATTTATTTATTTATTTTTTGAGTTGGAGTCTCACTCTGTCGCCCAGATTGGAGTGCAGTGGCCACTCCCAGCCACCGCAGCCTCAACCTGCTAGGGTCCGGCGGTCCTTCCACCTCAGCCTTCCGAGTAGCCGGAATTACAGGCGCTACCACGCCCAGCTAATTTTTTGATTTATTGTAGAGATGAGGTCTCGCCTGCCCAGGCGGGTCTCGAACCCGCGGGCTCAGGCAATCCACTCACCTCAGCCTCCCAAAGGCGGGGGATTACAGGCTGAGCCACCGAGCCCGGCTGTTATTCCCACTTTTAAACATCATACACATTAGTAAGTCGGAAGAAAAACGGGGAGCTGAATAGCTCCTGCAATTTCAAAACACTGTTTCATATCACAAAGTATATGATTTATACTATTCCATTGATTCTTTTCCTACACTGTTAAGTTTCCATTCTAAAAAACTAAAAGACACTTAAGTTTAACAGTGACTATCATCTAAGAGTTGATGTCTTATAAACACAGAAATCCTTGAGGTAGAAAGTAAGGACCAATTTCCTGTAGAAATTCCATGTGTTGCCTCCGCTAACCCCCATTTCAACCACCTACCACAACTCTTCCTTCTCCTTAGTATATTCATGTGTTTCAGAGTCTGACTCCGCTTTCCTCCTTCCTAATTACTTGACTGTCCCTTGAGCATCAATAACATCAGTCTTGTTTAATGTAAAGCAACAAAGGGAAACCAAAATGATCCCAAACCCTGTGAATCTACCCCCAACCTTCTTGTGCATAGTTCTTAATCTGCAGTGCTCTCTCTCGGTTTATTACAATGTCTCAACAGCTTAGAAAGCTCTAAAGACTTATGCAGTAATCAAATACCCAACACAGCAGACAACCTCTCACATACTCTTGAAGATTCTATCTGTGATATCAAATTGATATTTTCTGGAAAAGAGGCAGAACAACCAATGGACAGATAGTCTATTCAGCTTTCCTACTGAAAAAAAGTCCAGATTTTCAGTGTAAACTTCAGGTGATTCTTTCAAACAGGATGCTCTGAAGCCTCAAGTTCTTTCTCAGATTTTCTGAAGGTCACATTTTAGATAAATAAAGATAAGTGAGATACTTAAAAAGATTCAGTCAAGCAAAAAAATCCCAATGCATTTTTTAAAAAGTCATGAGAAAGTGACATTTTTTAGTAACTGGGAAGTTGAAATCACAGTTCTTAATCTATTTGTTTCTGTTTTAAACAACTGTTACTCCCTGATGTGATTCTTACCATTTGAAAAAAATTAAGAGAAAAAACTACAGGCTGCATGGATAGCTCAGAAGTTACTAAAATAATGACTTTAGCAACATTGTATCAATTATTTAAAAGGTGGTTTTAAACTTTACAGTTGACAAGATATTTTTCAACATTTCTTTCCAAAATTATAATTAAATTAACCTCCTACCAACAATTTGATTATATCTCACTCCTTCTCCCAGCTCATTTATTCTCAGCTACAGATATTTCATCCAAAAAGAAAAAAGAATTCTTCTTGGGTCCATGTCCTCCTATAGATTCCTCTGTCCTCTCTCTCTCTCTCCCTTCACCAGGAAACCTTCCTTGCCCAGGCATTGTAACCTGGCTTCCATCCCATTACTCACCTGATACTGGGACCCCAACATCATCAGAGACTGAACTATAAGTACCTAAAGGCCTTTGCCAAGCTCACCTTTACTTATCACTGTGCAACATCTGACTTAGGATTCTTTCCTTCCTGACACTCTTCCCTTCCCATGCCTTCCAAAATGCCAGTTTATCAAGTTCTTTCTACCTCTCCGAATTTTGTTAGAGGTGGAGGTAGGAGCATTTGGTTTTGTTTTTTAACAGCCTTTCTCAGTAAGTCTATCCCTAACTGTTCACTCAAGGTTAGGGTTCAGGGCTTTGTTCTCTATCCTTCTCACACAATGTGCTCCCCCAGGCAATCTCATCCACTTCTCTTTCTACCTCAGTATGGAGGCCTCTCAACTGATTTTGGTGCTTGGAATTCAGCAGGAAAGAAGACAAGATCTCTACCTTCAACGATGAAGGCTAGATATGTTTTTACCTGACCTCTCTTCTGGGTTCTGCATTCCTGTTTCCAACTCGGCCCGTGAGTGTGTCTATATTGGGATATTCAAGGGATATCTCAAATTTAACACTTGTGAAAATAAACGAATTACCTTTTCCATCTGCTCTTTCTATATTCTTTACCACAATTAATGGCAACACCATCCTTTCAGTCACCGAAGGTAGTGCCCTGTTATCATCAATTGCTCTTAATTGCTCAGCAACTACCATCCAATACCTCAAATTCTATCTGCTCTACCTTCTAAATGCCTTCTGAATCTATTCCTCTCCACCACTGCTTTAGCTTTAACTCAAACCTTCACATGTGCCAATGCAAGTTTCCTAACTGCTCTCCAGCCCATCTCCTAAGTCACCACTACAGCTATTTTTAAAAAGCCATGTCACTCACCTGCTTACAGAATTCTTTAATGATTCCCCACTGCCTTAAATTCCAACTACTGAGTACAGCACAAGGTTCTTCACACCTACCTGCTACTTACCTCCCCTGCTGCCTTTTCCATCACTTTCCCATGGAGAACCTATTCTCCAGTCAAGCAGAACTATCTGTGGGTCCCAGACACATCCCACATTTTTGTATGTTCTTGCTTTCACACATGCTACTTCTTTGGCATGGCATGCTCTCCTCCCATCAGGCATCCCCTCTTTTCGTTTACAATTCTGTCCAAATATTCAATTCCTCAGTGATGCCTTCCTTAAGCTACCCACTTGCAATCATTTCTTCTTCCTCTTATTCACATGTTACCCCACCATTGTTGCCAACTACTAGTCTTATCTCTCTACTCCTTTAGAAAGAATCTTTGAAAGTAGTGAGCATATAGTATCTTTAGTACATACCACACTGTTAGTACGCAATTAATATTTGTTTCTCTAAAAGGGTAGTTCAATGCATACATGCTCTAGTGAAGAAACTTCTTTATACAGATAAGCTGTATTACAAACTCTCCCTTACAAAAGGAAGCAAAGTTGGTAAGTTGTAAAACTCAAAGTTGCCAGAGCTTGCCGCTTTGAAAGATAGAAATGCCTGTGTTTACAACTTGTATCTGTTCATTATTCCAACAAACATTTACTGAAGATAAATGGAGGCCACCCCTAGATAAATCTGCCCAGTGGTAGACGTTTCTTGTTTTCTCCGAAATGAGCTCTTTGGGCAAACTTTGCTCCTCCCTCCCCCACAAATGGCACAGGACTTCAGGTCCTCAAACTAACTTGTCAAAAACACTAAAGCACTTTTTTTCTTATCAGTATTACACTTCATTACACTTAGAATGCTAGAATAAAGGCTGGGCTCGGTGGCTCAGCCTGTAATCCCATGCTTTGGGAGGCCAAGGTGACTGGACGGCCTGAGCCTGCAGGTTCGAGACCCACCTGGGCAACTTGGCAAGACCTCATCTCTACAATAAATAAAAAAAAATTAGCTAAGCATGGTAGTGCACACCTGTCATTCCAGCTATTTGGAAGGCTGAGGCGGAAGGATCACCAGAGCCCAGCAGGTCAAGGCAGCCATCGCACTTCAGTCTGGGCGACTGAGTGAGAGTCCAACTCAAAAAAAAAAAAAGAATGCTAAAATATAAACAGTCCCAGATGTATGATGGTCTGTCTTACAATTTTTCCACTTTGTAATGGTGCAAAATGATATGCAATCAATGCTATCACAGTGTTGGGCAGTGATACTGGCCCACAACTCCCAGTCAGTCATGTGATCAAGAAGGGAAACAGCCTATACTCTAGAAAGCACTGTGTTGTCAGATGGTTGTGCCCACCTCTAGGGTAATGTAAGTGTTTTGAGCACACTTACAGCAGGCTAGGCTAAGTTTTGATGTTTGGTAGTTTAGGTATATTAAATGATTTTCAACCTAGATGGATTTACAGGGATGCAACTTAATCATAAATTGAGGAGCATCAGTATTCACTGAATAAGGCCCTTACTTGTATGTTAAGCTTCATATTTCTAATTTTAGAACAAGTTTTTTTTTCACTACTTAGAATTGCAAACATTAAAAACAAGCAGTTTCTCTCAAGTAGAGGATCCCCTGAATCAGAGCAAGCTCCAATATGGACTTGAGTTAGCTGAGGATGTTTCATGAAGTTAGTCAAAAAGGACAATCCATGGTGTCTCCAACACATGCCCCCACTACCTCTCATCCCTAGAAGTGAGTCTTCCACTCCTCTGTTGGAAAGTCTACCTAAAAAAGCTGCTTGTGGTTTTTTTTCAGTTTTGGAGGTCAGAGAAGACTATAGGTTACTGCCATTAACTTCATCCAGGTCTGGAATGTTCCTTTCCCTTCAACCTTGGTCTATCCCTCCCTTTCCTTAGCATAAATCAGCTCTCTTACCAAATTCCCCAATTAACCTTACTCCAATCTTTACCTACAAATTGCTTTAGCCTACAGTTTGGAAATACTCATTTTCTATGTTTTTGGAGTTTAGTTACTTTTTAGTAATTTCATAGTAATTATGAAGTGTTCCCTTCATAGAGTGCATGGGAATACTTCTTCCCTAACAATAGTTACATTATTATTCAGTTCATATAAGCTCTCCTACTATTTTAATATAAAAATTAAAAAGTCTTCTTCACATACAATATAGGAGAAAAGCCTGAAGAAGCATACAAGAATCTGATTGGGCACAATGGCTTGTAACCATAATTCCAGCTATTCAGGAGACTGAGGTAGGAGAATCACTTGAGGCCAGGAGTTTCAGACCAGCCAGGGCAACATTATAAGACTTCGTCTCTACAAAAAAATTTTAAAATGAGACAAGTGTGGTGGTGGTGAACACTTATAGTCTCAAATACTTGAAAGGTTGAAGCAGGAGGATTGCTTGAGCCCAGGAATTGCAGGCTACAGTGAGCTATGATCACACCACTGTACTCTAGCCTGGGCAACAGAGCAAGATCTCAAGTCTGCTTTTTATTAAACCCTCTTATATTTTCTTTTCTTTTTTTTTTCCGGAGTAGGAGTCTCACTCTGTTGCCCAGGCTGGAGTTCAGTGGCACGTTCACAGTCACCACAGCCTCGACCTGCTGGGCTCAGGTGATCCCTCAGCCTCAGCCTTCCAAGTAGTTGGAATCACAGGTATGCACCACCACACCTGGCTAATTTTTTGATTTATTGTAGAGATGGGGTCTTGTCAAGTTGCCCAAGCTGGTCTTGAACCCCTGGGCTCAGGCAATCCTCTCATCTCCACCACCCAAAGTGCTGGGATTAAAGACAGGAGCCAGAGCCACTGTGCCCAACTGTATGTTTTTGTTAAACGGGTCTTCTTCCAAAAACAAAAAATTAAAATGTAAGCAAGCATTCTAACTTTTCTTTCTATGAGTAGAATATTTTTTATCTATCTTTTAAAAGTAGAAGAGGAAGTTATTATTCTCCCACGAAATAGAGCAAATACTGCCCTCAAAGGATAACGATGCTGAGTTAGGACTGGTCAATTACCAAAGCCTTTCACTTAGCTCGCTTTCATTTAAAAGAAATGTGACCAATTCATCTTTCTTCTCTTACCTGAAATAATCGCTGAAATTGAGGATTTGGAATTTTGCTGGTTGGAAACAAGTCTTCAATGGTGCCTTTCTTCTCATCTTTCTTCACCAAGCTCATGGAGTCAATCAAAGCATCAATAGCACTCAACTGCGCCTCTAAAAGATAAGCAGAAAGCAGGAAAAAAATGGTTATCTCTATTACCCTCCACTAAAGTAAATGCTTTCCATTTATAGATATTCACAGCAATATTGGCAGGTTATACAGTCCTGGTTTTGCCAAAAATATTCTCTAGTTATGCAAATATTTAAAGTGAGCCTCAGTTTTCTTATCCATGAAAAGAGCTATTTAGAGTAACTGTGTAGGTTACAGTTCTACCGTTCAGTGAACCTCTGACAAGAGAATATCATATCAAAGCAAAAGTGTTCCAGGGGAGTACAGTCATACAAAACCCAACTTCCATATGGAGATCTAAACCAAATGCTCAGTATTCAATGAGCTAATGCTTAAAAAAATCAGTAATTAGCTAAAAGAGAAATCATTAAAAAAGAAAATCCCTCTAGTAATGAAGCATAGGCTCTACAAGGATCTAATATAACTTTCAGCAGCACCTTAACAGGTAGACACCATTGGACCAGAATGAGCTGATTCCTTCTATCTCCCCAGGCAGACTCAGCTCTTTCTGTACAAAGCTTTGTGCCACAAATCACACATAATATATATGCACACCTGTGTACATGTCTTACCCTACTCCATTAAAACTCTCAAGTTCCAAGCTGGGCTCGGTGGCTCAGCCTGTAATCCCGCGCCTTTGGGAGGCTGAGGTGAGTGGATTGCCTGAGCCCGCGGGTTCGAGACCCGCCTGGGCAGCATGACCTCATCTCTACAATAAATCAAAAAATCAGCCGGGCGTGGTAGCACATGCCTGTAATTCCGGCTACTTGGAAGGCTGAGGAGGAAGGATCGCCGGAGCCCAGCAGGTCGAGGCTGCGGTGGCCAGGAGCGGCCACTGCACTCCAGTCTGGGTGACAGTTTTTTTTGACTCTAACTCAAACAAACAAAAAAAAAACCTCTCAAGTTCCTTAAGAACTGGAATATGACATTCTCTTTTATATGTCTCTCCTAAGATCTAACAGAAAGCAAGTGCTTCTCAGTAAAAATCTACCAAGTTGGCCAAGCCCAGTGGCTCATGCCTATAATCTCAGCACTTTCAAAGGTCAAGGTGGGAGGACTGCTTGACCCTAAGAGTTTAAGATCAGCCTGGGCAACACAGCAAGACCCTGTATCTACAAAAAAACTCCCACAAAACTACCAAATCTACCAAGACAACAAAAATGCCACAGTCTAAAGCAATGTAGATGGAAGGCAACTGTTTCAAAAATGCTTCTACCTAAACTACCATGTGAACTTGCACTCTGCTGGTTCATACAGCAATTCAGCTGTTTAACTGAAGCACTGTCTGCATCACTCACAGTTCCTAGGCAAAAGGTAGAAAAGAGTAAGCAGTTCCTAAAAAGTACATTATGCGTCTACTCTTTACCTTTTCGAATATCTGTTTTGTATGACTACAACAAAATAACAAAGTATTTAAATATTTATCATGAGACATTTTTTTTTCCTGCTTTTGGACTTTCCAGGGGAGGTTTTGGGCAACGGCACAGTCATCACCTTAAGCTTGCTAATACAGGGTCCACCTGGCAAAGACAGGAGTTGGTACTTATGTGTGCGAACATTCAGTGATTTTCACCTACAACTATAAGCTGGTATCAGACCAGATTACTCAGTCATTGCATAGCTCACATAAATGTCTACCTGGGAAGTACACTAGACTCATTTTTCCAATGGAGAAAACATAAACAAATATGTCAACTCACAGAAAAAATAGATCAACAGATCAAAAGAAATGCAATATTTTAGATCCTGAGTAATTTATGTTTTTAAGATAGTTTCTCAACAATGCTATCTTTTAGAAATATTCTACTCATTTAAAGTTTGGAATTATTAAGAGGTAGAGACAGAATAAAACAGTGGCAATTTCTGTACATCCAGGTCCATGCCCATCTCCACCGTTATGCAAACAAACTTATCTCTAGAAGGAAGGTAAAGATATAGGTACTAGGGACCCATATGATCCTTGACCGTTTTTTTTTTTTTTTTTGAGTTAGAGTCTCACTCTGTCGCCCAGACTGGAGTGCAATGGCCGCTCCCAGCCACCGCAGCCTCGACTTGCTGAGCTCCGGCGATCCTTCCGCCTCAGCCTTCCAAGTAGCCGGAATTACAGGCATGCGCTACCACGCCCGTCTGATTTTTTTATTTATTCAGCCTCCCAAAAGCGCGGGATTACAGGCTGAGCCACCGAGCCCGGCTGATCCTTGACCTTTTTACAGCACACTGCTCCCTAAGAATCTAACCAAAAATCACACACAGGAAGAACCCAGTTCTAAGACTCCCCTCACAATTCCCTAATCCTTCCTTGACACAAAGCATATTTAAGTTTATAAACTAAAACATCTACTCATCCCTTGTTGTTCTTTTTGGTATGTTCTCTACATTTTCCCCATTATATTTTATTACAACTGTCTTAAATGGTGGGCTCTCTGAAAACAGGACCTGTGTCTGTGATAAGCACTCTGCATCACACCCTGAAATTTGCAGCCGGTACTTAATAAACGCCTGTCTCATCAAGCCTGAAGAAACTCCTAGAAGTAAGAGATAAGTAACAATGAAACTTGGACTGCTACTGCAAACTACAAAGAAAGGGCAAAGAAAAAGATAATCTCCAACAGTGTCACTTTTATGTTCCAAGTTGAATCAGATTTTATGTAGAACACTGAAGTCACAAGTTTGATACTGCATGCTGATTTGCTTCAGCAGGGGAAAACCTTCTGCTCACAACTAGAGGTGGACATACACTACCAACAAGCTGCTACCTCAACATATGCTCTGAGTCAGAAGGGGGAACTAGACAGCATTTGGTGGGTTAGGGTTAGGGTCTCCCCACTCCTGGAAACACACCTGGTGAACCACCTTTATTGATACTGTGTATAAGTGTATGATTGAAATCCAACTAATTCTACCCTTTGAAATCCTAGCCCTGACCAATGACTGTTCCAAGAACAGTCTGTGCGTAGAGCCAATGAGGGCTCTAAGTGGAATTAGACTTACCAGTGGGAGTGTATTTCTTATTATTTTTCAAGGATGAAAACATGTATTGCCGCATGTCTTCCATGAAAGGCAGCTGCACATACACTAAACTCTAATGAGAAAGAAGGGGTAAAAGCAGAAACAACCAAATTAATGAAAAAAATCTAAAACTGGTCCCAAATGCTGTGAAAGTCGCATAGCAGAAATATTTTTTAAAAAACCAGACAGCTTAAATCTGGTATGAGAAAAGGAAAGTATTTTTACTTCCACTACTAGCTGTTCATAACTACAAAGAGTATAAAGAATATTAAGCATAAAATGCTTAAAAGAAAGACTTCCAAAGAATAACTAAAATGAAGTCGGGCTCGGTGGCTCAGCCTGTAATCCCGCACCTTTGGGAGGCTGAGGTGAATGGATTGCCCACCTGGGCAACTTGGCGAGACCTCATCTCTACAATAAACCAAAAAATTAGCCGGGCGTGGTAGCGCGCGCCTGTAGTTCCAGCTTCTCGGAAG
>NW_007245980.1:332855-336817 GCF_000164805.1 Carlito syrichta
CTGCACTCCAGTCTGGGTGACCGAGTGAGACTCCAACTCAAAAAAAAAAAAAAAAGAATAACTATGCATGACCATCACAACAAATGAGAAGACTGGAGTGACTGGAGGGCTGACCTGCAAGTCAAGATATTTGTCCTCTCTTCTAGTTCTGCCACAGTAAGTTCTCTGAGAAAGAGGAAAGGATAAGAAATCTCGAATTGTATTTTAAATAGGAGAGTTCTCCATAAACTGAATTTCACGAGGATCACAACAAAATCACATCCTCAACTTCTATTTGTAGTCCTCATTTGTCAAAATGCAGGTAATTTATCTTTCCATTTGATTTCAAGAAGTCAAGAAGGATGAGAACCGAGAAAAGGTCATGGTTAACTTTACTGATTTGCTTTCATAAATAGATGCTTACAATATTTTCCTAATTTATGTTCTTTCCTCACAACTGAAAATATGGTTCACAAACCAGCATTATCGGCATTACTTGGGAGAAATGCAGAATCTGGGCAATACCCCACACCTAGGGAATCAGAATCTGCATTTTAACAATATCCGCAAGTAACTGTCATGCCCTTCAACAGTTGAGAAACACTGTTTAGAATAAAGGAATTGAAGGGGAAAGAACCAGCACGAATAAAAAGACCTGTGGGTTTTACCTCATAGGCATCCTTGATGTAAGGAAAAGCCACACCAACTTGAGGATTAGCTCTTCTGTCATAAGCATATCGAATTATGGCCACCATGTCTAACTCCTCCAAAGCATGAACCAGGGAGGAAAATGCAACTGCTGCTGCCTAATAAGGAAGACAAATGTATTAGCACATATCCAACATTTGAATTTTCACAACAGAACTAAATACCTGTAAGACGATTACTCACTCTCCTCCCATTCCAGATTTTTTTAAAGTGCTCCTTGCCTACTTCAAGGCCAAGCTGTACACATTTGCTTTGGATTGCATTTACTGTACCTCTTCTGAGCTTAATGTATTAACTAAATCCTTCGTCTTCTTCCTTCAACCTTCCTTCTCTGAATTCATACCCTCACCCAAGTCTCAGTCTCCCTAAATAAAATCTTTCTTTATCCTTCTCGCTCCATAAATTGCTATCTGTAACTTTCCTTCTCTTCACCTCAAAATGTCATGAAATAATAGTCTTGCTGTTTCCACTGTGTACAGCACAATTATTCTTCAATCCTATCTAGCTACTGCCCCACTTCCTTGCTGAAATTATCCTCTGATGCCGCCCGTGACCTCCTAATTGCCAACGCCTTGGTTCCCACTGTATTTGTCCAACAGCAGCATTGGCCCATTTGCCTGCTCTACACTTTCCCCACCTTGGCTTCAGAAGCAGAAATCTCCCTGATTATTCCAGTTTGTGGGCCGCTCTTCCCCAAGCGCTTCTCTCCTCGCGAGTGATTCTTAAACTCTACTTTTGGTTTTGCCTCCTCCTCTCATTCTAAAACTCTACTCGGGGTTTAGTTCATCCAGTCCCAAGAGTCAATGAATCAAAAATCTGTATATTGAGCTTTAAAATTCTTCTAGGATCCAGACTAGGTTACCCACTAGCAGATAGGTATCTCATATGATATCTCACATGGCATCTTCAGGTACCTAAAAGTATCCATGACCCTAAACTTACTATCTTCCCCCCTTATTCTCCTCCTCAATTCCCTATTTCCATGAAGACCACCACCCAACCAACCTAGAAGCCCCAAAGTCACCTTTTTCATCTCTCACCTTCAAGTGTACACCTAACTCTACCAATTCTACCTCTATACTATCTCTCAAATCCATCTCTCCAGAACTCCCTCCCCTGTTCACAGAGCTCATCATGTCTTTCCTTTCCATAAAAACCTACAGCAGTTTCTCTATCCCAGCCACACTGAACTGATCATTGCTTGGAGGCAGGTCTTGCATTTTTCCTGTATTGCAGCTTTTGTGCATACCATTTCCTCTAAGTTAGAATGTCCCCTATAAATCTCTGGATCTCTAGTTTTTAATTCTTTTTTTTTGGTCAGAGTCTCATTCTGTCGCCCAGGCTGGAGTGCAGTGGCACAATCACCGTTACCACAGCCTCAACCTGCTGGGCTCAGGCGATCCTTCTTCCTTGGTCTTCCAAGTAGCTAGGGTTACAGGCACGGCCCCATGCCCAGCCAATATTTTGATTCACTGGAGAGGTGAGGTCTTGCCATGTTGCCCAGGCTGGTCTCAAACTCCCAGGCTCGCCTCTCCCCTTGGCCTCCCAAAATGCTGGGATTATAGATGAGCCACTGCCCCGGCCTCGTTTTTTACTTTTTCAAGGCTCACTCAATTGACTCCCTTTTCATTTCGGATGTATCTTGTTTAGCTCTTCCCTCTGCAGAACTCCCCAAATACTATGTACTTTTCTCAGTTTCAAAGCTAACCTGTATGAAAGTTAACTACATATATTCCCACTTGTTCCACTAAAAATACTATGACCTCAATATCTTGCCATCAAAACCCTCTACAGGTTTCTTAATAGAATCATTACTTCTTCAGTTCAAGTGCCTGTTCTTGGCAAAGTACTGACTTAGGCCCTGTGAGAAAACAAAGATGAGCCCCTGGTCTCACTGAGCTAATACATTTTTCACCAGCGGAAATGAGATATGTACCAAATACAGAACATGTGTGTTCTATAATAGTAAGTCCCATGAGAGAGGACTAGATAAGCACAATGGGAGTCTTAGGAAATGATTACTACCAATTTGTTTGTAAGTTTTTTATTTGTGTATCTTGCAGGACCAATTAGAATACTTAAAGGAAGGAAGGATGGGGTCATGAATGACTGACTGCTACATTATAACACAATACCACACCTGTGCAAAACTCAACTAAAGCCCCGTTTCCTTCCCTTTCTGTTCTCCCTTTCCCTTCCACATGCAGTACAAATCAGCACAGAAAAGTGTAAATCCTCAATACACAAAATAATTATATGCTAATAACCAAAAAGCCACATCTAAATGAAATATCCACAGAATCACAAAATATTTGAGCTCAAAACCAACAATATTCATCCAGTTTAACGACTCATACGTGCATCTGACTGATGGTAGTAACAACTCCGCTTGTAAACTTACTGGGAGGGGGATCTGACCATCTTACAAGAAAATTGTCCATTCAAAAATAGTAATACTTGACAAAATAATTCTTCATTCTGAACAGAAACCACCACCTGCTGGTTCCAGTTCACCCCTCTGATATGAAGCAGAGTTTAATTTCTACTTCACACAATAACCCTCTAGATGTATAAAGAATACCATTATGTCTGGCATCCCTCCCACTCGCCCACCTATCTAACCAAGTCTTCTCCATGCAGTTTTTTACTGGAAATCTTCATAATGGCATAGCTTCCTTATGCCCTTGCTTATCTCATAAGCTCCAATTAGGTAACATCATTGGCTATGACATCAAAAACTGACACCAAAGACTAGCCCATTGCCCTCACTTAAATATTTTTTCCTTGAGTGGCCTGAAAGCAACTTTACAATATATATAAACCCGTGTCTGTATGAGACCAGATTTGAATTACATGATTCATAAGGTTACCCTCCGTCAGCAAGTGTAGAAAATTGCCCAAAACATGTGTCTCTAAAAAGCTTTGTGATATAATACTTCTTACTGCACACCACCAACTATTATGGAGTGATCAGACTGTTCTCTGTGATAAGAAATAAATGGGAGTTAAAACTTTAGCAAAAGCCGGGCTCAGTGGCTCAGCCTGTGATCCCGTGCCTTTGGGAGGCTGAGGTGAGTGGATTGCCTGAGCCCGCGGATTCGAGACCCGCCTGGGCAGCGAGACCTCATCTCTACAATAAATGAAAAAATCAGCCGGGTGTGGTAGCGCGCGCCTGTAATTCCGGCTACTCGGAAGGCTGAGGCGGAAGGATCGCCGGAGCCCAGCAGGCGAGGCTGTGGTGGCCAGGAGCGGCCACTGCACTCCAGTCTGGGCGA
>NW_007245980.1:336968-366163 GCF_000164805.1 Carlito syrichta
GTCTGGGCGACAGAGTGAGACTCCAACTCAAAACAAACAAACAAACAAACAAAAAACTTTAGCAGAAGCCAAGAGTGGTGGCAAGCACCTGTGGTCCCAGCTACTTGGAGGCAGAGGCGGAAGAACTGCCTGAGCCCAGGAGTTCAAGGCCAGCCTGGGCAACATACTGAGACCCTTAAAACAAAACAAAACTTCAGCAGACATTTAAAAAAGGGCTTCATTCAGGAGAAATACATGACCTAGAATTATCAAATTTGAAGATTCACATATGCTTACTATGCTTTAATGAATCCATTCAGTACAGAGCAGAAGCCAAGCATTTCCCTCTCCTAATTTTAACTGTTCCAAGAGAGTAACGGTATCCCCCAAAAAACTGCCTGGAGAAGACTTACGTAGGTAGGGGAGTAGGGTGAACGACAGACAGCTGCGAGATCAGCAGCCAGTCACCTTTCAGAAGTGAAGAGAAAAACAGGACTACACTAGTTACACCACCACCCTAAGCCCACCCAAACAAGTCTTCCACATATAGTTTACTAATTTCAGATGCAGATGCTAGATTGCAATGTTCCAGTTAAGGCCAGTGTTTCCAAGGAAATAAGCTCTGACTTGGTGGTCAAGTAGAAAACATTTACAGAGCGGGTAGTAGATGTGAGTATAGGATGTAACAGTTATAAGTTGCTAGCTAGGTAGAAACTGGCCTTAAAACAGAGTATGTGAGGAGGTTGCAAAACAGTGCAAAGAGAGAGAAATCAGGAAAAGACAAATTTCCTTGGTGATGAAAGCAGTCTAGTGAGTCACTGAAGTACAACATCCAGGACACTTATGCCAGCACTAAATGCTCAGTGTTTTAAAAATCAAAATGTCAATCTGACCCCAACCCTCCTTAACATTTGACCATCAAGTTTCCACACCTAAATGCAGTCGTTCAAAATGTTTTTGCTTTTAATACTTGGTCTCCATGTCCTCAGGTCTTGTGTTCACGCTAACACTAATTCATTGACCATTTCTCCATTTTAGTTAAAGGTCAATGAATTTCCCCACTGCCACTGCAAGAATTCGTGTCATTTTAAACTACAAAAGTCCCAAACAACTCACTTCCGTAAAATGGCAATTCAACTCCGTCGCACTACCTCAAAGACCAGTTGCCAACTCACCTCATCATCTCTTGCTGCAAAGACCTTCAGAGCTTGATTTCCCATAAAGAATTTTCTCGGAACCTACAAGAGTAAAAGAGGAAAAGAACTGATTTTGATCCAAAATAAGTAACATATATAACCATAATGCCACACATTGCTAAGAAAATCAAAATGCTCTTATTAAAAAACATTCACAGTGTACTAGAAACAGTTTATTACTTGAGGTTCAATTCAATTCAACACAACAAACACATGCGCACCTAGTATATGTCCAACATTGTCTGGGTACTATAAACTCAACAATGAACAGGAGAGCCTAAATAGATAAACCAATAGTCCAGGATTACATGGTACTGGAGGAGCATACAGGTGGAGGGCACTGAGGTTGGACATGAGGGGTCAGGGAAGATTTTCTGCAAATGGTGACACCTACGTCAAGACTTTAAGGACAAGTAGGAACTAACCCAGAGAAGTCTGGGCACAAGCATTCCAGGCAAAGACAATAGTGTGAATTAAAGTCTGGAGCGACACAAAAGCTTAATGCATTTGGGGAATTGCGTTTGGAGTAGTACAGTGCCACAGTGCAAGGGGAAAGGTGGAAAATTAGATTACAGAGATTAGCAACGATCAGATCATGAAGTCTCTTAGGAACAAAGTTAAGTGGTCTGGATTTCATCCTAAGACCAGTGATAAGGCACTGATTAACTGTAAAAATACCAGAGTAAAAAATTAGAGGGGCAGGACTGAAGGAAGGAAAACGAATTAAACCAAAAATAAGTACTACCTGTTCTTTCCCTCACCCCCTTAAATTCAATTAACTTATCCAGCAGAGTTTCAAGAGGAGTCAAGACACTTCTACCAATACTAGATAGAATACTGGCATTCCAAAAATCATAACCACTTGCACTTATCTACCACGAGCAACCTCTATGTAATCTGGATCCTGGAGCTTATTTATAAGAACATGCCATATGCTATAGTGGGCAATGTTTCTCATGTTTTTTATGATCTCCCACTGCTAGAGCTGAGAAATTAGGAGCATTTCACCATAAGAGCAGCTCAAGACTCAATCTCAAAAGCATGGAGGTGAGGCCCATAAAATTCAAATACCCCTCATTCCATTTCCCATTTGAAATCATTTTTCTAGGAAATATTGGAATAATCCAGCTGGGCTTAGTGGCTCACACCTGTAATCCGAGAACTTTGGAAGGTGAGAGGATTGCGTGAGCCCAGGGGATTTGAGACCAGCCTACCAACTTGGTGAGACCTCGTCTCTACAACAAATCAAAAAATTAGCTGGGTGTGGATGTACACACCTGTAGTTCCAGCTACTTGAAAGGCTGAGCCCAGCAGGTCAAGACTGCAGTGGGTGTGAGCATGCCACTGCACTCCAGCCTCTGGGTGATAGATTAAGACTCCAACTCAAAAAAAAAAAAAAAGAAAAGAAAAGAAAAAAGAAAAACTGGAATAATCCTATATTTTTGGTCTGTTACATTCATAAAGATTTACTTGCCCTATTAGAATCTGTAATAGTGCTTGACTGATTAAAGAGAAGTTAATGATATACCTAAATGACTCTTCAAAGAACAGTCAGACATTTGGGAGGAGGTTCTGGCTAAATTCTTATCTTATAATTAGATACCCAGACTACTTGACAACATGAAGAAGACATATTGAAAGGTTTCTTAAAATTTTAAAAGAGAATAAATCACAATCGAAGAAAAAAAAGCAAACCCAAAACAAAAAACCTATTTTATAAAGTGAAAATTTTCACATTGACCCAGAAACGTTTGTCAACATTCCACTTAAAAGCAATTTTGAACAATATGTGATCTTATTAATTTAAAGATAATCACTAGCCGTTAAAAAACGTGTGCATGCATATATTTTACCTTAGTCACTAAGGAAAACACCTTACTCTTAACACCTTGTGTGCTTTTGTTAAAATAATATATGAAAGCAGTATATTAACTGAACTACTCAAAAGTGAGTTAATCCGCTTACTGAGCAGATTATAAATGAATCATGGCATAAGCTTTGGAGTAAAAGAGACATGGTTCAAATCCCATCTCTACTACCTTCTAGATGTGTGGCCTTGGGTCAGTTACTTAACAGTTCTGAACCTCAATTTCCTAATATATAAAATACACATCACGGCACCTACCTGAGAGTTGTAATAAAAATTAAATGAGAATTTATATAACATACTTAGTATATCAACTGGAAGATTGTAATTGCTCAAAACATTAACTTCTCTACATATGAAAGTATTCCAATCTGAGAGCACATTTGTAAGTCTAACAAAGTTAGCCTAGGTACCCAACTAACAAAGTTAGCCAAAATCTAACACAGTTAGCCTAGATACCCCATTAATCGGCTATATAGTACTGTACTGTAATAGATTTATAATACTTTTCACAGAGATAATACGTAAAAAACAAACACAAAAAGTAAAGGAAACATTTTTCATCTTACAGTACAGCATGTGACAATGTATGCCACACATTAACTAATTCAGGTGATTAGATATGCAAACACATGTTTGCATCTTTGAAAGTTCACAACTTGAAGGTTCGTATGTAGGGAACTTATTGTAAATGGTAGCCATTATGATAATCTTCATTATACCTGTCTGAAGTTGTACTTAACACTGACTGAGACCTTGAAAAGAAAAAGTTGATTTAGAAAATGCTTCTTGATTTAAAAGTTAATTTTAAGTTAATAAAGACCTAAATTTTAAAATGAAAAATGCAGTTTTTGTTCCGTTCTCTCTTTTTAGCTTTGCTATTTAACTAAACAGGTCCTTGCTCCCATAGGTAATTTCCACTTTTTGAGTACTGAGTTACACGTGTAGGTATTTGGACAAGTTTTTCCTGCCTATCTGTAATTAAGCAGAACTACTTCTTAAAAGGCCAGTTTCTACAAACTGGTCTGAAAAAGGGTTCTGTTTCACTGAAAAGATTCATAAACACTGTCATTAATAATCTTAAATTTTAAGCATATATATATCTCCCAAAGTGAATAACTATTTTCAAGATAAGCATATTTAATATAACTTGTGAGGGACCCACAATTTCCAACATTAAAATCGTATAGACTTTAATTAAATTCTATATCATTACTCATTAAAATCTTAAAGACTTTAAGTAAATACTCCCAATTTTCAGCTTATGTGTCTTGAAGACATAAATAACAATTTTGGCATTTCATGAAAAACATTCTCCTAAATCTCATTGAATTACTCTAACACTAAAACACAATGACTATATGGTAAAAGTAACATAAGTCCAAATCCAGAATACTGGATTTTCATTGTGATTCTCACTTGAGATCTCAATAAAAATCTCTTTGATCCTATATAGTTTGGTAAGATACACATAAAATGATATACTTTATACTTATTATGATTAATACTTCAAGAATATTTAAGATCTCTGAAAATCAGTCAGGTGCAGTGGCTCATGCCTGTAATCCCAGCACTTTGGGAGTCCAAGACAGGAGGACTGCTTGAGCCCAGGAGTTTGAGACCAGCCAGGGCAGCATAATGACACCTCATCTCTACAAAAAAATTAAAAACTAGCCAGGAATGGGAGTGTGTGCCTATAGTCCCAACTACTTGGGAGGCTGAGGTGGAAGGATTGGCTGAGCCCAGGAGGTTAAGGCTGTGGTGAGCTTGATCATGCCACTGCACTCCAGTCTGGGTAAAAAAGGTTACCTGAAAATCTTTTAACAACCCTTTCTATGACAGTATATGGTATCTGATGGTGAATCATTGCACTCCCCATAGTGTCTATTTTGTGTATCCCCAGCACGGATGTCAAAAGACACATGACTTATAGATGAGTTGCACACCCTAAAGCCCTACACTGGACAATGAGAAGGTGACCAATATAAACCAATGGTATTCTAAGAATTAATGGTCATTCAAAACTCAGCCTCTAAAACACTACATTTTACATAACAGTTTAGAGAAAGCAATACAATAGCAAAGATATGAATGCTGTTTCTTTAAGGCTACTATGTGTTATGACAGACAGCAAAGCTAAGAAATGATTTAATTGAACCTATTCTTTAGATTCTGCTAAAACCTCTCTACATCTTAATTTTTTTCCTCAAAGAAGGCAACACTCACCCCCAGACTATATTTTAGAAAAACTTAAATATGTATTGTAAATAAATGAACAATCAGAAGCACACCATTTCAAATAACAGCTAGGAAAAAATTCAATTATTTTGTGCACAATTGTACCTGAGAAGTGTCACAAAATCCCAAAACAGAGAAGCACTTCCCCTCTGACTTATATTTCATTTGTTCCTCATCCACTTTAGAGAAAGGAATTATATCACTTCCATAGCGGAACCCTGGAGAACAAGAGAAGAGCATCTGTTAAGCATATGGGGCCTCATTTTCTACAAGCTGAAATTAGCTCTATGCATACATTAACAGTAAATGCACTCTACAGAGTAAGCCTCCATCTTCTATTCCCTGGAACCAAATGACTGCCCATTGTGATCAGTGGGGAAAAAGCAGCCTCAAATACACAAAACACATATACAATACAGAGATGATTAAAACCTAATTACCTTTTTAAATTAGCATTTTCTGCAATCTAGTTACCTTAATGATTACCCAGCCTAGAAGAAAAAATATATAGCAAATGCAATGTACTACTTATCCTCCAAAGATAAACCTTGGCTGACTATAGTACAATATGATTTGTAAACATAATAACAAGAACACATTTATTCAGAAACCTGGAGACTCACAGAGAAACATGCCCATAGGAAACTTTCAGAACAAAATGTTCTCAACAATGCATCCTAGAAATATAGAAATGCCTAACAGAAGAAGCCAAAACTTCTTTGTCTGGAAACATTCCATTGATAAGTTGAATATCTTTCTGCATTTAAATTTATTACCAGGATTTGACTCTATATATTTTTCTTTTTAATTAGGATATTCATAAAAATATAAGCTCTTAACTTCTTTAAAACAGAAACAACTCCAAGCCTGTTCCATGGTTTCTACCCTACGGAAGATCCTGCCCTTTCAATACACAGTATCTTCTATGTTTGGTGGAAAGAAGAAGCATGGAAATTCAAGGATTTTGGCCTTGGGTAAATGTAAAGGAAAAGCATGTGCATCTCTACTTCAAGACACGAAAAAAGTATGTGTCTAGGAGCAGATTCTGTAATCCAATGATTATTTGTTCCTGCGAGTCTGCTGATGCCATGAATTTAATTAAAAAGAAATACATTTCTATTTCCATGTATGTCTTGTTTAAAAGGCTGGCGAATGAAAACAGAAATTCCAACAAAAAATTAACAGGGAAATGTAGCACATGACTAAGAGTAGTATCTAAACCAAATGTTTTTTCTAACTTTTCTCTGTCATCAATCATATTCTCACTTGACCTGTTTAACAGTACCTTAAAAGTTAGAATTAAAATGGTCTTTTTCTGCTTCACTTACTTAAAGGGCAAACTCTAGCTTTTGTATATGGCAAAAAGTATAGAACAGACTATAACACGTATCCATATTTCTTTGCCACACGTGTACACTAATCCCCCTGTATAAGAAATAGAGAACTTGGCATATTGGGAGATGGAGAGTAGAGAACAGGCAAAGGAAGTATGTTGGTAACTGCAAAAGGCAAGGGAGGAAAAAATGCACTTCGATGCTCTCAGAACCCAAGCAATGCTTAACTCTTTCTTCCCTCTCCATTCCCCACCAATAAATTTCCCTTGTGCAAATTTTTTCCTTTTTATCTAAATGTCCTTTTTGCCGGCTTTCTTTGCTAACAACCAAAAGAGCTGAAGCTCTCATCTTGACGCCTTCTCCCTTCAGCCCATCCTACTACCCACTGTCATATTAATCGCCCTAAAACACAGCCCCAATGATACCCTGCTCCTCAAAACTATAAATGGCTCCATGTTGCTTCCAAAATTATGTACAAATTCTTAGCCTATCATCTGAGGCCTTTCCTTAGTCAGTCCTAACTGAGAATAGTGTGCAGTCACACACACTCTGAAGCAGCACAGGCCTAGTTTCAAGTCCGGCTGGTTGTAAGCTATGTGACTTTGAAAATGTTAATGGGCTTGTATTCCCAATACTTTGAGAGGCTGAGGTGGGAGGATTGTTTGGACCTAGAAATACGACCAGCCTGGACAACATAGCAAGACTTTGTCTCTACTAAAAATTTAAAAAGGCCAGGCTCGGTGGCTCAGACTGTAATCCCAGCACTTTGGGAGGCTGAGGTGAGAGTATTGCCTGAGCCCAAGGGTTCGAAACTAGCCTGGGCAACTTGGCGAGACCTCATCTTTATAATAAATAAAAAATTAGCCAGGCGTGGTAGTGCGTGCCTGTAGTTCTGGCTACTTGGAAGGTTGAGGAGGAAGGATCGTCGGAGCCCAGCAGGTAGACGCTGGGGTGGCCATGAGTGTTCCACTGCACTCCAGCCTGGGCAACAGAGTGAGACTCCAACTCAATCAATCAATCAGTCAATAAAATAGGAAGGATCACCTGAACTCAGCAGGTCAAGGCTGCAGTGGCCGTGAGTGTGCCACTGCACTCCAGCCTGGGTGACAGAGTGAGACTCCAACTCAAAAAAAAAAAAAATTATCAGGCATAGGCACCTGCCATCCCAGCTACTCATAAGGCTGAGGTAGAAGGATTGCCTGAGACCCAGAGGTCGAGGTTGCAGCGAGCCATTATTGAGCCACCATACTCCAGCCTGGGCAACAGAGTGAGACCTCAACTCCAAAAACGAAAAAAATAAAGAAAATGTTAACGAATGTCTTTCAGTCTCGGTTTTCTTATCTACAAAATGGAAGAAACAAGTAACGAGTGCCAGCTTCATTTAGCTTGCTGAAAATTAAGAGAAAATACAGACTACTTGCTACTACCCTCAAGCAATAACCTTTACATGCCTAATACACCAACCCAACTGGACAACTTTATATCTCTGAGCAGGCCCTCTAGTCTTGTGCCTTTCACCACACCATTCTTCCTACGATGGGCCAGTCATTATACTAAGATCAAAAGATTAACCAGAGATGGAGCTATGATTCCAACCCAGGGCTCATTCCCAAATTCATGTTCTAAGCTACTGATCGGAAGCAAGGAATTAGCAGAAAGCATAGAGTATTAATTACATTCTACATCAGGATAAAGAAAGGAATCACAACTACCAGAACCTTTAGAATGCCCTCTCCCCAAACAATCACAAATATACACGAGATACGGTCCCACACATGAAAGGAATGTTTTTCAAGGCTTGCAAATCAAAACTATACTGGGTAGTACATAGCCCAGCAATAAATGTATCTAAGAACTCTGGTTTCTGCCTTAACTGTTCTTTGGTACCCTAAAATTTTAGCTCTTAAACATTCTCATCTCCTCAGCTAGTTTGTAAATCCTCTGGATAAAGACATCATCTAGACACACTATTCAAGCCAAATGGACATAATATGAGTATAACGTTAAAGATCATTTAAAGCAAAATAATAAACAAATAATTTTCTTATCTCCTAAATTAACTTGAGGGAGCATATCTGGTAGGATATAAGACCTAAAATTGTCACCACAAGTGTCAAAAATGAAATACAATAAACAAAAATATTGCTTCAGTCACATTAGTATGAGCATTTTCCCGGCCAGTGAGTTTCAAACTCTAAGAGATGGAATACCTAAGAGCCCTCCTGGGATCCATTCTGCCTAAGGCCCAACAGATGAGCTTTAGGACCTAGTGTCTTATACCTCTTCAAATAGTTGCATCTCTATAATGCAGAGAGATATCTCTAAACAAGTAATAAAGTAAATCCCTGCCTGCCTCATATCACCCTGAAGAAAATCTCTTTTAGGCAAAAGTGAAAACTCTTACTGGCATACCTTGAATAGTATCCTCTTTTAGAACTTCCGTTTCATCATCATCATTTAAGCAATAAATTGTTTCTTTTTGCACATCTTCTTTTTTTAGGGTTCTTGCATCCACAATTGCCCAACCCTTTTTAACTTTCTCTTGTAGAATCTTTTATTCCAAAAGATGAAGAAAAAACAAGAAAAGGTAAGATTCCAACTGAGAAAATGAAAACTAATATACTCTCTGGTTCACAAACAAAAATCCAGAAAAATTATTTTAGCTACATTGTTTTGTTTGCTTTTGCCTATTATGGAAATCTTAGTTTATTTCATAACAGGATATGTTGAATAACTCTCTACATTTTATTCCCCCCGGGGTAATCCACAAGTAAATATTAATATTTGTATTATACATTCACACTTTCTATACAAAGTCTCAGACTAATAAAAGAAAGATCAAACATTTTATCACAATTTTCCAACAGAAAAGAAAGGAAGCAGTATATCATCAGTCAGAAATCACAGAAATTTGAAAACAAAGCTAGACTAAAAAAAGAAAGGGTGAGTGGATTGCCTGAGCCCGCGGGTTCGAGACCCGCCTGGGCAACTTGGTGAGACCTCATCTCTACAATAAATAAAAAATCAGCCAGGCGTGGTAGAGCGCGCCTGTTGTTCCAGCTATTTGGAAGGCTGAGGCAGAAGGATTGCTGGAGCCCAGCAGGTCAACGCTGCGGTGGCCGGGAATGGCCACTGCACTCCAGTCTGGGTGACAGAGTGAGACTCCAACTCAAAAAAAAAAAAAAAAAAAGAGAAAGAAAGGTAGGAAATCGTATTCATTCCTAGGGACATTATTCTAGGCCTAGATAGAACCTGAAATAAAGAACCACTTTGGAATTAAGCTCTTGAATATACAAAAACAACATATATATATATATATATATATACACACACACACATGCTTTTGTACATTTATTTTATATATGAAAAATGTTTTTATGTATTTACTTTATACATTTAAAGAAAAAAGCTGGCCAGGCATGGTGGTTCATGCCTATAATCCCAACACTTTGGGAAGTTGAGGCAGGAGGACTGCTTGAGCTGGGAATTCAAGACCAACCAGGACAACATAATGAGATTTTGTCTCTACAAAATTCCAAAAAATTAGCCAGGTGTGGTGTTGTGCACCTAAAGTCCCAGCTACTAGGGAGGCTAAGAAGGTTGGCCTGTGTCCAGGAGGTCAAGACTGTAGTGAGCCGTGATCAGTACTCTAGTTTGGGCCAGAGTGAGAACTTGACTCAAAAAAAATAAATAAATAAAAAGAGAGAGAGAAAAAGGCAAGGATACTCATGTAAAAGCAAAAACTGAGATTCCTACTCAAACTGGAATTTTATCAAAAAATCACCAAAAGCAACTCATTTTTAAATGTACTATTTTGTACAAATATATACATTACAAAACACAACTTCACATTAACAACTAATCATTTTTTGATATACCATGGATGCTGTTACTATCAGATCATTAATATTTAAATTAGGTGTGACCTGAGTCTCTAAAACTCTAAACTTAACTCTGGTACAGTATCTGTATTTCTGCTATAATACTACAATGACACAACTTTTAATGCATTTCATTTTTTTTTTTTCTTTAAAAAAAAAGAGGAGAAGGCCTGGAACACATGCTTAACAATCAATTATCAATGGAGAGAAAGAAAAAGAAGAGAATCCAACTCTTTTATAGAAAATTCATTAAACTTCCTCTCCTAGCATGTCTTTTACACAAAAAGCTAAACAGATTAAATGAACAGAAAGAGCAGCTAGAAAAGCGGTAATTATGGGTGTGAATAACCCACACATGAACTGTCAGTTCCTTATGTAAGCATATTTATCTGCCTGGTAACATTTCTTTTAAAAATGTGTACCTACCACTTACCGATTTATAGGCCACAATCCTTATAGGCAAGTTAGAGCCAATAGTCAGTTGGCAGGGCCAGGGAATCGGTCCTCTCTCAATTTTCTTGAAGACACACAGCTTTCTTAGACTCTCACTTAATAAGAAAAAGATGAAATGAAAGCACCAATTTAAAAATGTTAACCTGTGCTGGACAAGCTGTTATTGATTACAGAGAGGAACAAGAAGGGATGGAAAACAAAAAAGCACAAGTTGGGAGAGCCAGAATATAATTGAATTGGCTTAGGAGGAGAAAGGAATTTAATTACTTTACTGACAAGTGAAAACAAACATCTCTACCTTCCCCTATTCAATCTTTCAACCTGCTAGTGGTTCTAACATTTTTTTCAGGACCAAGGACACCTTTGAGGATATGATAAAAACACATTTATAAATGAGTTCACACACAACATAAAGGGTTCATCAACTCCCTGAAAACCATGAACTTAAGGAAAAGAATCCCTGCTCTAGTATATCAAAAGGATATATTTTTAAATGTATATAATAGGGAGAGTTAAATAAAGACTCTCCAGGGAACAAAGGAATTTTGTAGTCCCATATTCAGTCTTAGTAAAGCAGATGACAACTCTAGGTCTTCTACTGGTGGGAATAGTTGGGAGAGCACAAACACAATGCAGAGTGCTACATCATTTAAACAAAAGTGAAGATCAATTCTGCTTTTATCTGGCCCCTAACCAAACACAACAGAGAAGACTACAGAAAATAGGTGAAATGTGTGATATTTTCTAAAATAAGAAGCAAAGGAATTAATGACTAAATACAAAGTATACAGCCCAAATTTTAAGGCTGAACTCCACAGTAGAGATAAAAAACAGATGTATAAAGAGGTAAAGAGGATTATCTTACATTATCCACAGAGTTAGGGACAGAAAGTCCTCAACAGACTCCAATTTTCAGAAATAATTTACAGTAAGTTGTACACTTTTTACCTGTTACCCTGCCTCCAAAGCTTATGGTACTCCTTGGCTTTGGATTTGTTGGGGAATAAATGGATCTGAACAAGGTTTAACCTTGGGTCTCATAGAATGCCACTAATCTACAGTTGAGTCAGATCTGAACAAGGTCTAACCTGTCTCATAGGATGCTACTAATCTACGGTGAGTCAGATCTAAGATGAGGTCTGGATTCTGTTCCAAGAAAAATTCTGAAGACCAGTGTGCAATACATAAGATCCAAGAACAACTGGCTCAGTTCTGCAGTAGAACATTAGAGTACTAGTCAGTTGTCTTACTGATCTTTATGGGGAAAAGTCCCGTGCTGTCCCAGTACAACTTTCTGCAAGGATGGAAATGTTCTATTTCTAACTACACCAGCCCAATAAACATTTGAAATGTGGCTACTGGGATTGAGGGAATAAATTTTAACATTTGTTTAATTTTAATTAACTTAAACTAAAATAGCCACACGTAGCTAACGGTGTACTGGATGGCAAAGTTCTAGTCTGCCCTTTATGTCAGACCTACAGTCAGAGTAGCTTCATATTGCTAGAATGATGCATAGTCAGTAATATACCTGCTTGCTATGCTACAGCGGGGGAAAAACAAACTTAAAATAATCACTTATATTGGCCTATAATTTTTCTTTACAATATCATGGTTAATATGTTAGCCTAAAGCATGTTTTCCCAAATTTGAAAGAAAAATAGCTTAGAAACACGTATCTGTACATATTGTGATAAGAAACTTCACTTTACAGGATTCCTTTGGCAAGTCCTTGGGAAATTACAACTCCATTTCCAAAATTTCTATTAACCTATAACTTTTCAAGGGCATCTGTATTTAGAAAATCAGAATGTAAGCCGGGCTCAGTGGTTCAGCCTGTAATCCCGTGCTCTGGGAGGCTGAGGTGAGTGAATTGCCTGAGCCTGCGGATTCGAGACCCACCTGGGCAACTTGGTGAGACCTCATCTCTACAATAAATCAAAAATTAGCCGGGCGTAGCATGCACCTGTAGTTCCAGCTACTTGGAGGGCTGAGGCGTTAAGACTGCCGGAGCCCAACAGGTTGAGGCTGCGGTGGCTGGGAGCGGTCACTGTACTCCAGTCTGGGCGACAGAGTGAGACTCCAACTCAAAAAAAAAAAAAAAAGAAAGAAATGTAGAACCTTTGGGCCAACTATATAAACTTTAAATACAGGGATTAAGGGCAGGTGTACCATTTCTTTAACAGAACTCAGAATATTTATTAAAGAATGATTGCTAATTCAAGAGTGGTCCAGAAAAACAAAACATTAGGGAAACCTCAAATCAAAAAAGAAATTTATCTGGGTACAACTAAATTTTCACTTCTTACCTGAAGGTATAAATTTCATCCAACCCATCTTCACCTTCTAAAGACAACATCATCTTTTTCACCATCTGAATACCTTCTCTTTGCTGCTCACCAATTCCTTTTGGAAAAAAGGAAGATCCACGGTTGTCCAAGCGAAAGCTGATATCTCCTCTGCCCCTTTCCTTGCCAATTGAGAAGGGCAAGCTATGAGGAAAAAATCAGCAGTAGTTATAAAGACGAGCTCTGAAGCCAAATAATAAACTGGGTTCCAATCCTGCAACTGTAACTCACTATCCATAAGAACACAAGCATGTTGGTCAATTGAGCATGTTGGTCAACTTACCGAGTTTCAAATTTCTCAAGCATCAAATGACTCTTACCTTCCTTAGTCAATACTTTCAGTGTCAGAAAACTGAAACCTCTTTGATTTATAAAAGGGGAAAATTCAATGTTTTACATAACTCAACAATTGAAAGGGAAAGGCTGCACAAGACCTTCGAATAACTAGAACCAAGGTCTCAAATACCACAAGGATTACCTAAACCTCTTTCTCCAAATTTTGCCTTCATCTGCCTTTATGCTGACTTCATTGTCTCATACTGGCTTCTTCCACATTGCCTCAGAATACATTCCAGTTCTATGACCTAAATTAAATGTTGACATTTAATCACCAATGTGATAGTACTAAAAAGTGGGGTGGTTAGGAGGTGATAAAATCATCAGGAGCTCATGAATGAAATCAGTGACCCTAAAAAAGGGGTAGATGGCCGGGCTCGGTGGCTCAGCCTGTAATCCCAGCACTTTGGGAGGCCGAGGCAAGTGGACTGCCTGAGCCCGTGGGTTTGAGACACACCCATGCAACTTGGTGAGACCTCGTCTCTACAATAAATCAAAAATTAGCTGGGCGTGGTAGCACGCGCCTGTAGTTCCAGCTACTTGGAAGGCTGAGGCGGAAGGATCGCCGGAGCCCAGGTTGAGGATGCAGTGGCTGGGAGCGTCCACTGCACTCCAGTCTGGGCGAAAGAGTGAGACTCCAACTCCAAAAAAAGGGGGGGGGGTTTGAAGGGAGAGCCCTTTTGCCCTTTTTGTCCTTCCACCATGTGAGAACACAGTGTTAACTCTTTTGCCATGATAGGATGCAGCAACAAGGTGCTATCTTGGAAACAGAGCTCCATCGGCAGATACTGAATCTGCAAGCATTGTGATCCTGGACTTTGCAGATCCAGAACAGTGAGAAATCAATTACTCCACGTGGATGGTTATTTTTAAGGTAATTTCTCTAAGATTCTATTTGCTACACTTAAAATAAGGTTTCCTGATCAAATTTGTTCTGTGTATACTTAGCATGACAGTTTTGCATGTCCTGCATTACCTATCAGATACAAAGCTTCCGAGGGAAAGGTGTGGCACACAGGGTTTGCATCAGTAATTGCTGTTTCCACAGCATCAACCAGGAAGGGACAAATGACATAAAGAACCAGGAAGGATCCGGAAAAAAGAAGTTGTAATAACAGTTCCTCCTACCCTGCATTAGACCAGACATAACTTTTCTTAGTAGAACCTAAAAACTACGTCCAAGGAGCAAGCCTGCTCAAACACAGCACTTCTTTGAGCTGCTGGTATTTTTTTGGTACAACTAAAACAATCATTCATACATGGAATACACCAAACAGTAAAACCATAAACTCTACTTTGTATGCTGCAGATTTATAGTACAGGTAGAAAGCATATTACCCAAGAAAAAAAATACAATCAGATAAGTAATAAGTAGAAGAAAAGGCCATGTTCTCTCTTCTGCATTGCTCATATAAAAAAAAGAGTAGCCCTTTCAAATGACATTGACAGAAGTGCAGTATGCTTAAACCATGCAATAGCATCCTGAGATTATAAACAGAGAACAGAAGCTGAACTGGGCTTCTGAAGTACTGAGAAGACCTCAACTCAATAAGAAGTATCACTGAAAAAGCACTTAATTTCTCTGAAGTACCTTCTTAACAAGTATCAGTTTGATGGGTTGTTCTGAACTATTTCTTTATAGTCCTACAGAAAGGAGATGTCCCTCTGCAGACTTAAGAGGTACATATATGCAAGAGAGGCAATATACATATATAATTCCCCATGGCAGGCATTTTCAGAAGCCAAAGGCTTACCACTCAGAGCGGGAGGCTTCTTGGTATACCTCTCAATTTGAAAAATGAGTGTCACCAGAAGATTAATAATTCAACATCCTACAACATCACTCCGCTTTCACCAGAAGTAGGATAAGAAAAAAACAGGTTTCAAATGCAGCAGGAAGGATTAGTTCAGTGAAAGAAATTTTTGTTAGGGATATAAATAGGAAAAGTAAATGCTAGGGGGCGGGGGGGGGCGGAAATTCAAGTTATTTTGAGAGAACGCTCTCCTTAACAAATTATGAAATACACATTTTTCCTTTCAATTCGTATACCCCATCTCTGTATACAATAAGCAAATTACATTTTACATACATGATATATATAAAATGCATGTATATATCTATGCTTTTTAGATCTGAAAAAGAGTTATGTATAAACAGTTTATGTGTTTAAAATGATTTCCCAAGTTGACATTCCCATCTACCCTAAAACATCCACTGTCTGGAGAACACTTCTCTAGAGCTAAGAAAAGAAACCATCAATTGGTAATGGGGTAAAGTCTTCTATGTAGGAAGGAGAGAAACTGAATATCCTCAAAGCATTCTTCTAATTCCTCAATTCTTTGAATCCAGGAACAGTGAACAAACAACAATCTGCTACTGAGCTCAATTCCCCTGTATCATTGTGACTTTCATCTCTGTCACCAAAACACACAGTGGTTCCTAGAACACTGTAGTCAGTACATGCTTGCTGAGTAGTCAGTCATCTGACAGATTCCAACTCAGAGCAGGAAGAAAAGTTGCCCGTGAACCAAGCACTCTATAAGGGGACTCCATTTACTGTATTGGGAGATTATAGGATTTGCCTCCATATGTTATTCCTAGGATCTTACAAGAACTGCAGGGAGATTTCCGCTTTCTTCAAGCTATGAATTATAATATCCAGCTGTTCGCTGTTGAATGGGTTGCTGAGGTCAGTGAACACTTCAATATGAGTCTTCTCAAACTTCTTTCCTCTAAAAAAGAGATGTCACATTAAGAAATCATTGTTTTGAATTATTTTCTACAAATACAAATATACTTGGTCCCTGAACAAAAATACAAATACAAATATACTTGGTCCCTGAACAAAAAGAGGCTAAGAAATTAATCTAGATACAGTTAATCAATGTGTTGGCATTCTAGAAGTCCATGTATTGTTGATGCTCAGTCGCTTTCCTATTAAACACATCATCAATGCTTGGTATACCTTATACTTGGAGCATATTGGGTAAAATTTCTGAGCAATATGGAAATATTATGTACCTGAACTCCTAACTCTAACTTGGTTTAAAGAGGTGGTCATGATTTAAAAACACCCCCTTCCAGCCTCCATAGAGGCATAATGTAAACAAAGACTTCTCCTAATGCACTCCAACTTCAGCCTTGCACAGGTTCACTTTCCAGACTCCTTGCTCTGATTCCAAACACGGTTAGTGGCAGGGTTGCACACAGGGTGTACAGAGACTGAGAAATTATAACACAGATTTAGGCCTGGCATTTTAGCGCAAATGTTTTTACTAATGGGCAAAAAATATGTGTATGCGCATGCACATGTATGTATTCAAAAACACACATTTTCAAGGCACATAAATTAAATAATGAGGTAAGAGTTACTATGCACTTAATATCAGTTGCATATGGATACCATTTAGCATTTTAAAAAATTCTTGGTAATTAGCTTAAGTCATATAGGAAGGAAACTGAAATATGCCAAATGTTTATTTCTACCAGAGAAATCCCCATGAATTATAGCCCTTCCTCTTTTAAAACATTTTAAAAACTGACACAAACATGCTGATTGATTAAAAATGAGTCACACAGTAATCTGAATACGAGGAGGGACCAAAAAAAAAACCCGGAATTATAGAAAGTGGGCCCTTGTAGTACACTTGGAGTTTGTTCTTTTGGATCAAACACGATTTGCGGAAAAAGTGTCCAATGCGCCTGCCCATACCCCGCTGAGTGTTCAGCAGTTTTTGACGAAAACCAACCTGACTCTCATGCTCCACCCTCCCTATTCACCCAGTCTCACCCTGAGCAACCATTTTTGTTTCCCCAGATGAAAAAGTTCTCAAAGAAAAACATTTTGCCAATGTAGAAGAGGTGAAACAAAAAAGACATCAAAATTAACAAGTTCAAAACTGCTTTGAGCAGTGGAAAAAGCATCTTGATAGGTGTATTGCATCAAAAAAAGAGTACTCTGAAAGTGGCTGAGGGTCAAACATGCAAGAATAAATACACAATTTTTTAGAAATAAATTCCGGGTTTTTATGGGAACCCCCTTGTACATCAACACATTTTTTGTAGAAAAGCTCATTTCTCTTCAGTTGAGACACTTACAGAGTTTCACGTTGAAGCACATCCATGCACACGATTAGTGCATCCAGGACTCAGCTAGTTAAGGACAGAGATAACACTAAACAGTCTCTTCATCCCATGAACATGCAACTTTTTTTTCCAATGAAGTCCACAGTGCTGGACATTGTGGACACTGAACTATGTGATGACTTAAAAGTACTTGCCCAAGTAGTGCCCTTCCTCCAAAGTTTATTTCCCTGACACATATTCATATCTGCTATATCAAAGTATACATCCTGACACAACTAAGAAAAGAAAATAAAAGGTAATCTAACACATTCCATTTATTTAGCCAAAAATTATGATGCCATTCAACAGCATCTGGAATCATTTTTGGTGATCACAATCCATTCTTAAATATGAAGGGAGCCATGCTGTAGCATTTGCAAGTCACTCTCAACACAGCAGCGCCTCCCAGAGATCAAGGATGGCACTACCAACTGCTTAGAAAAGTAACTTTAAAAGGAGGGCCCCTACGGAAGAAACTGGAAATCGCAGTTTGGATGTTTTGGACATAAAAAATCCTCCATCCAGAAAAGGGTGGAAAATGCTAATACTATATTCTTTTAAAGTCTTTTCTCTACCTCCAATTCTTCTAACAGCACCACCACCACCCAGCCCTCTGCACACAGTCCATACATACCTCCCAACCTCTCAACATCACTAATGCAGAGAAGGCAAGTGCCTGGAGGGCAGGCACCTCACCTGATTAATTTCAAATTACTTCCTAACACACATCACCTCCCCCTCCTCAGAGCAAAAATACGCCCATATACTCAGAGCTGGGACACTGGGGGTGTCTCACCAAACTAGATTATGAGTCCCAAATTAAAGAAAATTTAAGTCTTCTTTGGCTGAAAAAAGGATACAGTCAGCTTGTTGAGAACCTGCTTGGATTTTGTTTTGAATTTCCTCCAGCAAATCAAAATCTGGTAGCATCAGGTGTCTGTGAACTGTGATGTTCTGATACTGATTCCGAACAGCAAGGGCATTCTCAGTGCCATCTGTACCAAACAGGACTAAAGCAATCTCATCCTTGCTCTCAGAAAACACCTAGAGAAGAATGTCAGAAGACTGAAAACTATATCAGAATAACATGGAAACAGAAAAATACTTAACCTTCAGGGAGTGGGACAACCATGCCTCTCTAGAGCAGGCTCCTGGGACCACAGAATACTGGGCTGTTTCAAAGAGAAGATTTATGGACAATGACAATTCCTAGGTTCTAAGCAGACTTTTTCATTGACTATAAGCTCTACCCTTCATTTCAGCACAAGTTAGGGTGAGGGAGTAGGTAACAGGTTTTGACGGCTTCCAGTCAAATCAGATTCGAATTCACAAAGAAAACTAACAACAGACAATCTGAAAAGGTTTCAGTCTGCCTTTATGGAATACCTATCCAAGGGTTAAATTTTTCAGAGATGAAAAGTGTAGGTTCATAGCCTGTATCTCAGCAATTTCACTGACGGGTGCACATGCTGTAGAAAAATTCCTGCGCATGTACACGAGGAAACAATGGACAAGAAAGTTTACATCTTGTTTACATCTTTACATCTTCATCATTGTTTACAATAGGCAAACTATCCATCAACATGAGAACACAATATATACTGCAGAATATTTACACAAGGAATATCAAACCTCAGTAGGAAATGAATAAATTTGTGCAGCATTTCACTGACGTGAATAAATCTCAAAAACTCCTTTAGAAAAAAATAAGTTACAGAATTACATGTACCAGATAAACCATTTACATACACCTTCAGTGGCTTCATACAATACTAAGTATTATCTATGAATACTTAGTTCCAGTAGTATAAAATATGCAAGAAAATCACTATCAAAATTCTGAGGAAGGAGAAGAGGGGGAAAAAAGGATTAGGAAAGGCTTCACATTTATCTGTAATATTGTATTTTTATATTTTATTTTTTGAGTTGAGGTCTCACTCTGTCACCCAGGCTGGAGTATAGTGGCACAACCACTGCTCACTGTAGCCTAAAACTCTTGGGTTCAGGCTATCCTTATGCCTCAACCTCCCAAGTAGCTAAGACTACTGGGACGTGCCACCACACCTAAGTAATATTTTGATTTTTTACAGAGACATGGTCTTGCTATGTTGCCCAGGCTGGTTTCAAACTCCTTAGTCTCAAGCGATCCTCCCGCCTTGGCCTCCCAAATTGCTGAGATTACAGGCATGAGCCACTGCGTCTGTCTTGTAATATTCTATTTTTTAAGAAAAAAAAGTCAAACAACTAAGGTAAAACATTAGGCTTATATAACATGAGACAACGGGAAATAGGTTTCCATTATATTAGTCTCTGTATCTGCCTCTTTTATGAAACATTTCATTAAAGAAATATAAAAACCGGCTGGGCTCGGTGGCTCAGCCTGTAATCCCAGCACTTTGGGAAGCTGAGGCAAGTGGATTGCCTGAGCCCGCAGGTTCGACACCAGCCCTGGCAACTTAGCGAGACCTCGTCTCTACAATAAACAAAAAATTAGCCAGACGTGGTGGCGCGCGCCTGTAGTTCTGGCTACTTGGAAGGCTGATGCAGAAGGATCGCCTGAACCCAGCAGGTCAATGCTGGGGTGGCCATGAATGTGCCACTGTACTCCAGCCTGGGCAACGGAGTAAGATTCTAACTCAAAAACTAAATTAATTAATAAATAAAAATTAACAAATAATAAAAACAGGCTGTATCTGCCTCTTTTATGAAACATTTCACTAAAAAACATAAAAACAGGTAGGGCCCAGTGATTCATGCCTGTAATACTAGCACTTTGGGACACGGAAGCACAAGAGGACTGCCTGAGCTCGGGGTTCAACACCAGACTGGGCAACTTGGAGAGACCTCATCTCTACAATAAATCAAAAACTTAGCTGGGCGTGGAGGCACCCGCCTGTGATTCTAGCTACTTGGAAGGCTGAGCTGAAAGGATTGCCCGAGCCCAGCAAGTAAAGCCTGAATTGACCATCAGCATGCCACTGCACTCCAACCTGGGTGACAGTGAGATTCTGACTCAAAAAAAAAAAAAAAAAGTGTATATATACACACACCACTCCAGGCCACCGCAGCCTCGACCCGCTGGGTTCCAGCGATCCTTCCAGCTCAGCCTTCCAAGTAGCCGGAACTACAGGTGCACACTAACACGCCCAGCTAATTTTTGATTTATTGTAGAGATGAAGTCTCGCCAAGTTGCCCGGGTGGGTCTCGAACCCCCGGGCTCAGGCAATTCACTCACCTCGGCCTCCCAAAGAGCGGGATTACAGGCTAAGCCACCGAGCCCGGCCCCACCTAATTATTAACATAGGTCTTTTATATTGAGGGACAAGTCCACTATGTAGAGATAATGGAATTTTGTTATTCTTCATTTCTGTTTAGTCTGTTAAATTCCCCAATCTGTAACAACTCCAGCTATAATTCCCAGTTGTATATAAAGCAAAGGTTCCTGTCACTGGGGCTCAAAAATGTCTAGCATACAGGCTGGGCAGGTATCTGCCTCCTGGACAAAACTAATCTTAAGGCTAGGTAAACTTGCTTCAACAACAAAACCTCCATTATGGAAGGGAAGGAAACTCTGAATGCAGTGGCAATAGGTTTTGTCTCCCAACCTTTCAGGTTCACTCAGACTCTTATGGAAGGAGCTGGACAAAAAATAAAATCTAAAAACACAATTTCTCTCTCTCTCTCTTTTTTTTAATAGAGGCAGGGTTTTGCTATGTTACCTCAGATGGTCTTGAACTCCTGATCTCAAGTGACCCTCCTGCCTGGCATGACAGGTGTAAGCCACCGTGCCCAGTCTACTATTACTCTTTTTAAAAAATAGTCTATTTTTTAAATAGAGTCACAGCTGCACAATTTGAACACCACTAACATAACTATAATCACGAATGGGGTTATAGCACTCTCTTCTTTGACACCTCAAGGACTTCTGACCTAGATGTGTAGAAATCTAGGATGACAGGTAGGAAGTCATAGTGCCCAATGAAAGTGGCAACATCCAGAAGAAATAGCAGAGGCATCCAGGAAGAGCAGCAGTGAACGAAACAGGATCTTACAAATTTAGCACAAGTGGCAGCCATATCAAGTAGAAGGGGGAGAAATAATAATAGCTAACACTGGCCAGGCACCGTGGCTAATCCCAACACTCTGGGAGGCCAAGGTAGGAAAGTTGCTTGAGCCCAGGAGTTTGAGACCAGCCTGGGCAACATAGTGAGATCCCGTCTCTACAAAAAATTTTAAAAATTAAAAAAAAATTAGCTGGCCGGGCTCAGTGGCTCAGCCTGTAATCCCATGCCTTTGGGAGGCTGAGGTGAGTGGATTGCCTGAGCCCGTGGGTTCGAGACCCCGCCTGGGCAGCGAGACCTCATCTCTACAATAAATCAAAAAATCAGCCGGGTGTGGTAGCGCATGCCTGTAATTCCGGCTACGTGGAAGGCTGAGGCAGAAGGATCACCGGAGCCCAGCAGGTCAAGGCTGCAGTGCCCGGGAGCGGCCACTGCACTCCAGTCTGGGCGACAGGAAAAAAAAAAAACAAAAAATTAGCTGGGTATGGTGGCGCTCGCCTGTATTCCCAGCTACTTAGGAAGTTGAAGCAGGAGGATCACCTGTGCCCAGGAGGTTGAGGCTGCAGTGAGCCATGAGTGTGCCATGGATGACAGAGTGAGACTCCAATTAAAAAAAAAGTTAACACTTATACAGTGTTTACAATATGGAAAGCACTGTTCTAAGCCCTTTACCTAAATTAATTCTTTTATTTCTCAAAACTACCCCTTGTGAGAGGTATTACTATTTTCTTCATTTTGGAACATATGAGACATATGAGACTTCATATGGGACACTAAGGTGGAATCTCCAAGACTGCCACCATCAATCCTTTTCTCCATGTATTTGCTGGCTATTCTTTATAAAAAGAGGGGGAGTCTAATTTGCCTCCCTCAATTGTGAGCTGGCCTTACTGACCTACTTGACTAGTAGAAAACAACAGAAATGACTTTCTGAGATTTCTGAAGATAAATCATAAGAAGCCATGCAGGCAGGGTATATCAGAAAACTTACTCTTGTAACATTCTTTTTTAGAACCAGCTGCTACACTGTGAGAATCCCAAGCTACACAAAGAGAGATTCTGATGAACTGCCCCAACTGAATTCACAGCCAGTGTAAGGCATCATCTTCCAGACATGTAAGTGAGCCATCCTGGACATCTGGCTCAGAGTCTTCAGATGACTCCAGCCCCAGTAATCATCTGATTGTAACTACATAAGAGACCTCAAGAGAAAACCACCCAATTGAGCCCATGCAGTCATCCTAGAGAACCACAAATGAAGAATTTTTAAAATGAAAAACTAAGTCTTGGGGTAGTTTATAACATAGCAAAAATAACTAAACTAGGCACAAAGACACTGAAGTACTTGTTCAAGATCACAAGGTTAGTAAAATGACATGGCAGAGCAAGGATTCAAACCCAAGCCATCTGGCTCTACAGGCTGTGCTTTTAAAAATTACTTTTTTTAGCCGGGCTCAGTGGCTCAGCCTGTAATCCCGCGCCTTTGGGAGGCTGAGGTGAGTGGATTGCCTGAGCCCGCAGGTTCAAGACCCGCCTGGGCAGCGAGACCTCATCTCTACAATAAATCAAAAAATCGCCAGGCTTGGTAGCGCATCCCTATAATTCTGGCTACTCGGAAGGCTGAGGCGGAAGGATCGCTGGAGCCCAGCAAGCGAGGCTGCGGTGGCCGGGAGCGGCCACTGCACTCCAGTCTGGGCGACCGAGTGAGACTCCAACTCAAAAAAAAAAAAATTACTTTTTACTGCCTGTTTCTGATAAAAACGGGAGGGACTAGAACAAGGGAAGAAAAAAATATCAGGTTCTACTTGCATGTGAGTATATGTAATGAAACTCTCCAGACTTGCCAAAACACTGAGGCTGGACATTATAAGAAGGGTGGTATTTTGCATTAGTAGGGAGAGGCAACAAGCAGTTAAAACAAAAGCTACTGCTCAAGGCCAATCTGAAACTTACCTGCCGCTGGACAAACATGGTAATCACCTTCTTTGCTTGTTCAAATGGGGATTCTTCACTAGGAAAGGAGTTACAACTCATGGCAACGCCCACATCCATGCACAGCACAACAGCTGCCTAGAAACGAAGTTCCAAAGAGTACTTAAGAAAATAGCAGTCATAAGAAAAGACTTGGAGAATGTCCTTTATTACTATACTCCCAGAACCTGTATTGGTATTTAGGAAAGGTGTGATAAAGGGAAGGGGTGTGTTTTACATAATAATGTGCATAAGACATAAATTTTCGATATAGAAAACTCTTAGTCTCAAAGCTAGAAAGTACTGCCAGGAGAGAAGCTTGCTCCAGATAACTACTGCTCTTTTGGCCTGAGCCCCAGAATATATTCAAAGTGAATAGATAGGAAACCAATCTGCAGGCCATTTATGTTCTGCCTGGTTGAGCCTAACAGACATAAGACAAACTGAAATTAATCTTCAGACTTACAAGTATGAGGATATCTATGTTGTAAGTCACTGATTTGGGGCATAGTTTGCTATGAACCATTTTAGTGACAACAGGTGACTGCTAAAATTTATACATGCTAAGATGGTAAACCCTGACAATTTAAGTCAGTTTGTAAACTGAGGATCTAAAATAAAGATTAAGACACCAAATCCATTCTAGTAGAATACACAGACACATAACAAATAGTGCTAGTACAATGTTCCATGACAAAAGTATGCAGTGGGTACTGAGAGACATAGAAAGAGCAACTACCCAAGACTGGTAGAAGGAACAGAGGAGGGGTAAGGAGGCAGAAAAGGCTTCCTAAATATAGACTTCCCTCGGTTAAAGAATGAGTAGGAGTCAATAATATGTGCAAGGAAGTCATTAGACAGCAATCACGTATGTAGGAGACTAGAAAAAAAGGGGAAAATAAACTAAAAGTAAAGTGTAAAGTTCTCTACTTAGCATCCAAAATTTAACTGAATATAAGCTGGAGGAGGTCTGAACTAATGGCAACTCACAATTTCAGGGTGGACTATAAAATGAGTTAGCAACATGACATGACTACAGCACTACATTCACAACTACTTCACTCCATTCCACCAGATAGTTGCCTGAATCAACAGTTAATGAATTCAAGGAAAAAAAAAGAAGGGTCTTGTGATTGAAAAAAGACTAGAAGCAATCTAGGGACTTGGGATTTCATCCTAACTCTACATCAGTGAGCTCTGAGTCCATGGGAATGTCATTTAATCTTACGATTAATTCAAGGACACAGAAAACTGTTGGACTAGAAAGCGGGAAAGATGAGGTTTAAGGTAGTTTTTGGAGTTAACATTCCTTTACTGTGAATGACAGTCTAACCTGTGCTTTATACTGATCAGACAAACTGTGAGCAGTTCTGGGCATCACATCTTAGGAGGAAGATTAACTACAACTGAACATGAAATGAGCAGGTGAGGGAAGAATCTAAAGAACATGGGATATAAACAACAGTTGGAAAAAGACTAGAGGTTAAGGCAGATGAGAAGATTAAGGAGAATGTAACAGTTCCCCTCAAATATTCGACAACTGTCTTATAAAAGAATTGGTCTACAACAAATAGGATCAACAGATGGAAGTCAAAAGGAGATTGGTTTGACTCCACATAAGCAGGAGGAAAAAATAACATTTAGAAGTGATCAATAAAGGAACTAATGATTTTTGAAGCAGTGATCCCCTGACCCTAGCAGTATTTAAAAAAACCTGGGCAAATTCCTATCAGGGAACTTATGGATTATTTCTAAACCTGGTTATATCTCAGGCAACATGTGAAAAGAAAAGACTTACTTTCCCTAATTTACAAAGAACACAATGCACTAGCATTAAGACATTTCTAAAGGAAAAATAGATTACTTGAAAGAAAAAAAAAAAGATGGGCAACCCTTTCAGGTCCCCTCCCACTGTGGGAGCTTTTCTGTCCTTTTAATAAATCCTGCTTCCTAAAAAAAAAAATAAAAGGTGGAAATAAACCATAAAATTCCCTTGAGAGCAATAAAATTTGCATCCCATAGTTTCAATGCCCTGGACGTAAAAATCTAAAAAAATCTTAAGAGTCACAAAATATGCTGCTGCATTTATTTAATACACACTCACAAAAACTTCTTTTAAATCAAAGAAGTCTAGAAAGGTATTTTTGTCATGCATCACGTATCTAGAAAAAGCATCAAAGGGTTTCACAATATGGAACTTCTAGTCTGGAAATAAAAGAATAGTCTATAAATACTCCATATAACTTCACCGGCCGAGCTCGGTGGCTCAGCCTGTAATCCCGCACTTTGGGAGCCTGAGGTGAATGAATCGCCTGAGCCCATGGGTTCGAGACCCACCTGGGAAACTTGGCGAGACCTCATCTCTACAATAAATCAAAAAAATTAGCCGGGCATGGTAGTGCGTGCCTGCAGTTCCAGCTACTTGGAAGGCTGAGACAGAAGGATCGCTGGAGCCCAGCAGGTCAAGGATGCGGTGGGCGGGAGGGGCCACTGCACTCCAGTCTGGGCGACTGAGTGCGACTCCAACTCAAAAAATAAAAATAAAATAAATAAATAAATCATAACTTCACCGTTCCTTTCTGGCAGCAGTAAGAAAACCAGGAAAGAGAAACTAGGTAATACAGCAACTCTGCATTTCTATACCAAAGTGATACAGGCTGTTAGGATTTTACTTCAAGCCCACTTGTCACAAACAACTCCTCCACTAGAGCTATAAAGTTTTCAGCAGCTGTAAGAGGAGGAACAAGGAGATGAGCAGTAGCATTATGAGTTCATAATCGTTTTAATCAACATTTGCCCATGGAGAGTGGAGGGAATCAGGAATCAGTTGCTCAAACTCCAATCTTGTTTATCTGTATTGAATGAATGAATGAATGAATCCCTGGAACCACACCTCCCTCTAGTGACTCTTCAGAGACAACTAGCACCCTCTCCTCCTATATTGAAAACGAAAGTCATTTTAACTTCATTCTAATTTCTGTTATTAATCTGGGTCATGGATTCCTAGCAACACAGATTATCCAGAGCTATGAAACCAGGTAGCCTAGGTTCAAATCCGGGTTCCACCACTTACCGACTGGGTGCCCATGAGCTAATCACTTGAGTTCTCTATTCCTCGGTTTTTCTCACTGGCAAACCGGGGGAAGATCGTTTTCACCTCAGGGGGTTGTTTTTAAGATAAAATGAACCGGCCGCGGTGGCTCACGCCTGTGATCCCAGCACTTTGGGAGGCCGAGGCGGGAGGACTGCCTGAGCCCAGGGGTTCGAGACGAGCCTGGGCAACTTGGTGAGACCTCGTCTCTACAGCAAATCAAGGAATCAGTCGGGCGTGGTGGCCCGCGCCTGTAGTTCCCGCTCCTTGGAAGGCTGAGGCGAAAGATCGCCTGGGCCCAGCAGGTCGACGCTGGGGTGGTCAGAGCGTGAGACTCCGACTCAAAAAAAATTAAATTAAATTAAATGAGCTAGAATAAAAGCTTTCGATCCGCGTCTCTCCGAGCAAGCTTTCAGTAAATGCGAGGTATTAAATTATTATAGCGATAACAAGCCGCTTTACAGTTCAAGTTATTTTAATCACAGGACAGCCCCTCTCCGAAGTTTTACAACGAGCCTGCGGGGTAGCTGCTTACCATAGCCGACTTACATTCTCACATAGGTCTTAAGAACCCAGGCTCAGAAGTAACAGAGGAGGTGGGATTGGGAGGGTCGGAGTAGGACTGAGGGGGAGAAAGGGGAGGCGAGTGGAAAGCGAGGTGAGATGAGGACCAGGTGGGAGAGGAAGAAAGCGGATGGGGGGTCGTGGGAGACGTGGAGAGCGAGCGAGGCTCCCAAATCCAGGTCTCCGGACTCCAAATCTCCGGCTTTTCTCAAAGCGCATCCCTCGGTACCGGCCCCCCTCCTGACGAGCCCAGCGCCACGATCTTTCCTCGAGCCCCACTCCTTCGCATAGCCGGGGTTCCCTAGCTCCTGCTTCCGAACCGCCCTCTCCAGATGCCTGAATGGGTAAGGCCAGAGCGCGTGGCTCTCTCTCTACCTTATTCCTCGATCGCGCCATGTTGCCGATCTGCAGACGCCTTGGCGGCCTCTTCCGGGCGGGAACCTGCCGCGCAGCAACTCGGTTCCGGCGGACTAACGGCCGAGGGGCGGGGGAAGATCCGCTTCCTGCTAAGCCTGGAAGGGGAGGGCAAACCGTGCCCCGGAGCTCTGCGCATGCGCAGATTCCCAGACTCCCGCCCTGGCGAGTGAGCGCGGGTGGCCTCGCCGTTGCCTGAGACGCTGGAGCCCGAGGCGGCCCATCCCTTCCTTGAAAGCTTCGCTTTCCTTTTCTCTCATCGGAGGTTACACCCCCAGCATCTTGTGTCAGAGCGCTGGAGTTAGAGTTCCTTGAGTACGAGTGCGAATCACTTAACTTTTTTTTTTTTTTTTTTAAGTCGGAGCCTCACTCGGTCGTCCAGGCTGGAGTGCAGTGCTCGCTCACGGCCACCCCCGCGTCGACCTGCTGGGCTGAGGCCATCCTTCCACCCCAGCCTTCCAAGGAGCCGGAACTAAAGGCGTGTGCCACCACGCCTAGCTAATTTATCTGTTTATTTATTGTAGAGATGAGGTCTCACCAAGGTGCCCGGGCTGGTCTAGAACCCGTAGGCTCAGGCAGTCCTCTCACCTCGGCCTCCCAAAGTGCTGGGATGATAGGTGCGAGCCACCGCCCCTGGCGTCACTTAATTTTTCTAAAGTTTCGAATTCACTTAACTTCTCTAATTTTCTTCTTCTGAAAAGTGTGATGAGGAATCACTTCTCGGACGCCCATGACCGACTCCTGATGGAAGAGCAAACGTCTTGCAGGCAAGCAGACGCAGAAAGGGGATGCACCGAAACAGCATCTGCTGAGGCTCTCCTATTAGTTTGGAGCGGCGCAAGCTTGGAAGGCAGGAAGCGAGGTGTTTGTGTTTGGTTTTGCTTTTTGTTCTTTGTGGAGTCAAGAGTTTCACTCTGTCATCCAAGCTGGAGGGCAGTGTCTCGATCATGGCCACCGCAGCCTCGACCTGCTGGGCCCAGGTGATCCTTCCGCCCCAGCCTTCCAAGCAGCTGAAACTACAGGTGCCCGCCTCCACTCTCGGCTAATTTTTTTGGTTAATTGTAGCGACGAAGTCTTGCCATGCTGCCCAGGCTGGTCTTGAACCCCTGGGCCCAGGCAGTCCTCTTGCCACCACCTCCCAAAGTGCTGGGATGACAGGCGTGAGCCACCACGCCTGGGGGAGGTGAGGTTTAATTTAGAAGATGAGTCCGGGCTCCGTGGCTCAGCCTGTAATCCCCACTTTGGGAGGCTGAGGTGAGTGGATTGGCTGAGTCTGCGGGTTCGAGACCCGCCTGGGCAACTTGGCGAGACCTCATCTCTACAATAAATCAAAAAT
>NW_007245980.1:366209-368657 GCF_000164805.1 Carlito syrichta
CTGGGAGCGGCCACTGCACTCCAGTCTGGGTGACAGAGTGCGACTCCAACTCAAAAAAACAAACAAACAAGAAAAGAAGATGAGTCTAGGGAGATGGCCTAGAAATGGCCGCTGTCATTCACAGCGCTTGACAGGCTCAGACCCCCTTCCAAGGAAACTGTCCAACTGTAGCCCTGCAGTCCCTTGAAGGAGGCAGGCCCCAGCTGAGCCTTGCACAGAAATGGCTGTTCTCTATACCAAGTGACCCACGAGCTGACAGTTGATTGGACAAAGGGTCCAGCAACCTGCAAAATGCCTGCAAATCTCTGCCCAAACTGGGAAAATCAAGTCCAATCAATATTGTCTCCTTGCAAATTGGATGTGGGGGAGTTGGTCATTTTCAGACATGCTCATAGAGCCTAGGAGTTTCTTCTAGCTTTTGATTCAACTCAAGAAGTTATTTTAAAGCTGAACTAAGCCGGGCTCAGTGGCTCAGCCTGTAACCCTGCGCCTTTGGGAGGCTGAGGTGAGTGGATTGCCTGAGTCCGCAGTTTCGCGACCCGCCTGGGCAACTTGGCGAGACCTCATCTCTACAATAAATCAAAAAGTTAGCCGGGCGTGGTAGCACGCACCTGTAGTTCCAGCTACTTGGAAGGCTGAGGTGGAAGGATCGGCGGAGCCCAGCAGGTTGAGGCTGCGGTGGCCGGGAGCGGGCACTGCACTCCAGTCTGGGCGACAAGAGTGAGATTCCAACTAGAAAAAAAAAAAAAAAAAAAAAAGCTGAACTATTATGTTTAAGAAGCAGCAGTGAGGCCGGGTGCAGTGGCTCATCCTGTAATCCCAGCACTTTGGGAGGTCAAGGCGAGTGGATCGCCTCAGCCCACGGGTTTGAGACCAGCCCGGGCAATTTGGCAAGACCTCGTCTCTACAGTAAAGCAAAAATTAGCCAGGTGTGGTAGCACGTGCCTGTAGTTCTGGCTACTTGGAAAGCTGAGGCGGAAGGATCGCCAGAGTCTAGCAAATCAATGCCGCGGTGACCGTGAGCGTGCCACTGCACTATAGCCTGGGTGACAGAGTGAGACTCCAACTCAAAAAAGAAAAAAGCAGCACTGACCGGGCAGCTCAGCCTTGAGAAAGCTCTTGGTGCACCACAGCTTCCAAGTACCAGGCACACACCTTTCCCTGCTGCCAAGATGCCCAGGAGGAAAGGAAGAAAGAGTCCAAGAGATCTTTGAGGTTGTCAGCTAAGCCTGCTCCTTGCAGAATTAGAATCAAAACCCCCAGAGGCTGCATAAATCTTCAGATGACACACACACACAAAAGTATAAGCCAAAGGGAAAGGGGAGAAAGGCAGCAGGCCAAGTGACTAACCAAGAAACTAGAGATTTACCAGCAGAAAGTAGAGAAACTAAAACCAAGAACAATCCGGAGAAGAGAAAGAAGCCAAGTCTGATTAACATCACATACCATACCTTATCAGTGGTCCCTGTCTCCCTTCTTGTGCAATCTAGAAAATTTGTTTATCAACTATTTTGTAAATGTATTTCTTAGTAGCTCTGCTGAATACGTTATTATCTTTTTTTTTTTTTTCTGAATTGGAGTCTCACTCTGTCACCCAGGCTGGAGGGCAGTGGCACACTCCCAGCCACCGCAGTCTCGACCTGCTGGGTTCAAGCGATGCTTCTGCCTCAACCTTCCAAGTAGCTGGAACCACAGGCATGCACCACCCCACCCAGCAAAATTGTTTGATTTATTATAGAGACAAGGTCTCCCCATGTTGCTCTGGCTGATTTTGAACCCCCCAGTTCAAGCAATCCTCTTGTCTCCGCCTTCCAAAGTGCTGAGATTACAGGCATGAGCTGCTGCACTGGGCTGAAACATTTTTAAGGATGAGGGAATCCCATTTCATCCCACTTTTTAAGTGTAGTTGTTTTGTTTTGTTTTTTTTTTAAATAGGTGAAATCATTCACTGGTTGTTTATTTTTCGGTACAACCAGAAAATAGTGGGATTTTGAACTGGATTACAGGAGGCTTTGACTGTCTTGGGTGACAGTTTATTCCATAGGTAAGGAGGGGCAGTTTTTATATCCTGTAATACAAAACATACTAAATGGCAATATGAAGTTACAGCCATGCATTTTATATGTGTTGAATGTTTAAAATTACTTCTGTGACCCAGCACGGTGGCTCAGCCTGTAATCCCAGCACTTTGGGAGGCCGAGGGGAGAGGATTGTCTGAGCCCGGAGGTTTGAGACCAGCCTGGGCAACTTGGTGAGACCTTACCTCTACAATAATTCACAAAAACTAGCTGGGCATGGTAGTGTGTGTCTGTAGTTCCAGCTACTTGGAAGGCTAAGGCGGAAGGGTTGCCTAAACTCATCAGGTCATGGCTGCGGTGGCTGTGAGTGTGCCACTGCACTCCAGTCTGGGTGACAAGAGTGAAACTCCAACTTAAAAAAAAAAAAAAA
>NW_007245980.1:368703-378438 GCF_000164805.1 Carlito syrichta
AATAAATCAAAAAATTAGCTGGGCGTGGTAGCGCGCGCCTGTAATTCCAGCTACTTGGAAGGCTGAGGTGGAAGGATCGCCGGAGCCCAGCGGGTCGAGGCTGCGGTGGCCGGGAGCGGCCACTGCACTCCAGTCTGGGCGACAGAGTGAGACACTGACTCAAAAAAAAAAAAAAAATTACTTCTATTTCCATGTTGTTCTTTTTTCTTAGTAGAATTGTTTCTTGAAGAAAACCACTCCTTGATGGTGGCTCTTTATGTTAAATTTTGTGCACTCTGTAACATCTTTTGTCATTGTAGTCCAGTTTTCCTAATTGTTTTGTTAACATGTTATGAAATATTGAAAATTTGAATATGTAGTTAAGTGATATTAAATTATGAATTGGTGGGACTTGTGTAACAGCTTGTCAATATCCGAGGATAATGACACTTGATTATCCTCTTTTTTTTTTGAGTAGGAGTCTCACTGTCTCACTGTCGCCCAGGCTAGAGTGCAGTGGCACATTCATGGCCACCGCAGCATCAACCCACTGGGCTCAGTGGATCCTTATGCCTCAACCTTCCAAGTAGCTGAAACTACAGGTCCACACTACCATGCCCGGCTAATTATTTATTTATTTATTGTAGAGACGAGGTCTCATCAAGTTGCCCGGTCTGGTCTTGAACCCACAGCCTCAGGCAATCCACTCTCCTCGGCCTCCTAAAGTGTTGGCATTACAGGCTGAGCCACCGAACCCGGCCAAAAAAAAAAAATTTTAACATGACTTGTAGATAGAATTACTGGAGACTCACCACAGTGAAGGCATGCTTTACATCCAAGATTTTATCTTGTATTTAGTCTCTATTTATTTTTTCTCTTCCTCTCTCTCTCTCTCTCTCTCCCTCCCATTCCTCACCCCACCTTCCTTCCTCTCTCTGTCTCTCTCACCTCTTCCTCTCCCCACTTCCTTCCTCTCTTTCCTCCCCCCTCTCTTTCTCACACCCATATACCCTCCAGTACTGGTCTGTTCCCTGGGAGAAATAAAAGAGATTATAGTAACCGTGCTTGTTGCAATGTTTGCATCTCAGCTGTCTTTACAGAAGTTTTTCCAAGCAGTTAGGCAGCTGTGATGCTGAGATTGGATATGGATGTTAAGCATTGCTTCCTCTGGCAAAAGGCCTTCACTAATTAAGGGTCAAGAGATAAACGTTATTAGTGATATGGCAGTGTATATGACTACTCCCTTCCTCCTCCATCACAAAAGGATTCTGACACTGTTGGTTGCATTTCTACCTCTCAGTGCAAGGTCTCTTCAGATTTGTATGATACAGAGCTGGGTGTACAGCGGGGAGACAAGAAGTTGTCTATGGGCTATGGCTGGCAATAGTGATCGGGTGTGTTTTAGGGGCGAAGGCAAAGGGGGAATTGGAAAGAAAAGTATGGTAGTCATGGTGGCATGTGAAGGGAATGAGCTGCTTTAACCAGTAAAATGTGGCAGAAGTAACACTGGGCCAGTTCTGGGCTGAAGCCTTCAGAATGCCTGACAGATTTGGCTTTTGCAGCCTATTGAACCCAAATACCACATAGGAATACCGATTACCATGAGACGGCCATGCTGAGTGCAGAATAGAGCCTCATGAAGGAGCACTGTTTGTGTCTCCCCAAAATTCATACATTGAAGTCCTAACCCCCAACGTGATAATATTTGGAGACAGAACCTTTGGGAGGAAATTAGGTTTAGATAAAGTCATGAGGGTGGAGCCCTCATGATGGAATTAGTGCCCCTGTTAGAGGAGACACCAGAAAGCAGAAAGTTCTTGTTCTCTCTCTTCCCTCTCCGCTCTCTCCTCTCCCTTCTCCCCTCCCTTCTCTTCCCTCCCTCTCTCCACTCACACAAAGAGGTCATGTGCCTGTAATTCCAGCTGTTTGAAAGGTCGAGGCAGAAGGATCACCTGATCCCAGCAGGTTGAGACTGCAGTGGCCATGAGCTTGCCATTGCACTCCATTCTGGGTGACAGAGTGGGACTCTGACTCAAAACAAATAAACAACAACAAACAAGGGTACAAATATGAAATAAAATAAAAGCATATACCCTAAACAGATGTGAGTAGTGATAGTACTATGTTCCACTACTTTCATCAAGTGCCATTTAAAAAAATCCACATAGAAAGTCTTATATTAATAAGCCAGGTGTGGTGGCACACGTCTGTGGTCCCAGCTACTTGGAAAGCTGAGGTGGAAGGATCTCCTGAGCTCAGTAGGTTGAGACTGCGGTGGCTGTGAGCCTCTGCCACTGCACTCCAGCCTGGGTGACAGAGTGAGACTCTGACTCAAAAAATGAAATAAATAAATAAATAAAAGAAAGACTTATGTTAGCAATTAAATTAATTGAGATGAGAAAGAGTAACTTTTGATGTTGGCCTCCAACCTTTTTCAACACTGCAAAAATTCAACCTTGGGTAGCCATTCCAGAATGGCAGAATAAAACTTTTTTTTTTTTGAGTCAGAGACTCACTCTGTCATTCATTTTGGAGTATGGTGGTGTGATCAAAGCTCACCATGGCCTCAACCTCCTGGGCTCAGGTGATCCTTCTGCCTCAGTCTCCTGAGTAACTGGGACTACAGGGGCCTGTCACCACACCTGGCTAACTTTTTGATTTTTTGTAGAGATGAGTTTCCGGTATATTAACTAAGCTGGTCTCAAATTTCTGGGTTCAAGTTATCCTCCCGCCTCCCAAAGTGCTGGAATTACAGGCATGAGCCACTGAACCCAGCTGGAACTTTCAAATAATCTGAAATGAGTTCTTTTTAAGATTTAGAATCTTGTCTCATATGAAATGATGGGTTTTATTCCTCTTGGACAAAAGTAAAATATGGGTGCTACCTAATGTCAATAGGCAAGATGACTTGGAAACATCAGGGTCACATACTGGGCCACTGTTTATCCGGCTCAGCATATTATGGCTGTAAAGCACTGGAAAATATAGTTATCCTCCTTGATATTCACCATGGATATTAGGTAACTATGAGCTAAAAGAATTTTCAAATATGGTATGTATGTATTTTGAGAGTGGTCTCACTGTGTTGCCCAGGTTGGAATGCAGTGATACCATCCTGGTTCACTTCAGCCTCAACCTCTTGGGCTCAGCAAACCTTCTGCCTCAGCCTCCTGAGTAGCTGGGACTACAGGCGCATGCTAATTTGTTTTATTTTTTGTAGAGATGAGGTCTTGCTCTTTTGCCCAGGCTGGTCATGAACTCCTGGGTTCAAGAGATTCTCCCACCTTGACCTCCCAAAGTCCTGGGATTATAGGCATGAGCCACCACATCCAGCCTACATATAGTATTTAACTCTCCAACCTCTAATGTCCTCTAGGTGTTTGCTGAAAGCAAAGATGAGATTGCTTTAGTTCTGTTTGAGTCAGTTGTCCTTCCTCTGGTCTATCTAGGCTTTCACATACCTCTGTAGATGCTGTTTGAAATGATTTTGATTTCCAAGCCTATTTCTTCCACTAGGTAATGAGCCCAGCTAGGGAGAAGACTATGTCTACTTTATTTGGGCATCTCTTGGGGATGATCTGACACTTACCCCACATGCCTCTTTACTACCATAGTCAACTTCCCCTTGTCCTAATCATTACTTTGTCCTTGATCATTGGTTTCCCCAAACCTAGAAAAATGCAAGTTTTTTTCTTTCTTTTGTTTTTTGAGTCATAGTCTCACTCTGTCGTCCAGTCTGGAGTGCAGTGGCACGCTCACAGCCACCACAACCTTGACCTGCTGAGCCTAGGTGATTCTTCCACCTCAGCTTTCCAAGTAACTGGAACCACAGGCATGTGCCATCACGCCTAGTTAATTTTTTGATTTATTGTAGGGTCGAGGTCTCACCATATTGCCCAGGCTGGTCTCAAACCCATGGACTCAGGCAATCCTCTTGCCTCCACCTCCCAAAGTGCTGGGATTACAGGCATGAGTCACCACACCCAGCAAAATGCAAGTTTCTAATGTGGTTTGTGGAAACATTCCACCTAAGTGGAAGCCGTATTCACTAGTGGTTTGTGGAAAGACTCAAGACATATGACTCATGTTAAAATCATGACATACATAGAGGACAGCCACCATGTTCACCTTTTTTTCTGCAAGCTTTAGCATTCAAAACAATTTTGGAGAGCCTCAAAGTGAGCAAATGTTAATCAGATTTTATTTTGATTTTGTCTTCATTTCAATTGATCGTATCTCTGCAAATGCACCAGAGAGCACCGAGGTTATCTTTACTATTTTTTTGTTGAGTCAGAGTCTCACTTTGTCACCCAGGCTGGAGTGCAGTGTTATACTCATGGTGACTACAGCACTGACTTTCTGGGCTCAGACAATCCTTCTGCCTCAGGCGTCCAAGTAGTTGAAACTACAGGCATGTGCCACCACACCTGGCTAATTTTTTGATTGACTGTAGAGATGAGGTCTTGACAAGTTGTCCAGGCTGGTCTTGAACCCGTGGACTCAGGCAATCCACTCACCTCGGCCTTCCAAAGTGTTAGGATTACAGGCTGAGCCACCGAGCCTGACTGCATCAGCCTTTCAAGTAGCTGGAACCACAAGCATGTGCCACTATGCCCAGCTTTTTTTTTTTTTTTTTAATTGTAGCGACAAGGTCTTGCCACATTGCCCAGGCTGATCTCGAACCTGTAGGCTCAGGCAATCCTCTCACCTCCGCCTCCCAAAGTGTTGGGATTACAGGTGTGATCCACTGCACCCAGTTGAGGTTGTCTTTAGAAGTGCTGGGCACATTTTTTTCTTGTCAAACTAATAAGAGTTATATATATTTCAAAAGAGTTCCTCTGCAGGTGGAGTTCAGCACCATACATTAAGCCAATGTCCCTGGCTTTCTGTGGGGGAGCGTGGCCAACCTCTCTGGTTTGGTTCACTGCAACAGCTTCTTTCTGAGACATGAGTAAGAAAAGAGCACCAGCTATTCTTGAAAAACCCAAACCTCCAAAATCTGCTGACCTTTTAGAATCCACTATTTTGAAGTTAGAAGAGCTCCCTTAGGAATGACTTTTAAGTTCAGAATCCATGAATCAGGATTAATCTGGTTTACACCCCCTAGTGGCCAGGAAGACACAAGGGTCTTAGCACAGCAAAGATCATGTCACTAAACTCTAGAAAGGTCCGAGTGAGCAAACCTCTGAGTACTGTTTCGCTAAAACAACAGGAGGCTAAATCTGGCTTCTTTGTGTTTAGGACTACTGATCCTTGTTTGGGGCAACGTTTGGCAAATGCAATCTTTCTTTTTGCAGTCTTGAATCTAGATTTAAATATCATTGTCTTATCCTACTTCCGCCGCCATTGCTAGCTTTGTGTAATTGTACTCTCCTATCCACTGTTCCTCTCCAAAAAAATCTGAAACCATATGACGCTACAGAAGTTTAAATGCAAAGTATGTGAGACTAATATCTATGTATAGCATGTACATAGCATATGTAACTAATATCTATATATAAATTCTAAGTGTAAGAGCCAGGCCAAAATAAATAAATGAACGAATAAGTAAATGAATGAATAAATCAATAAAACTGTATTAGCAGTTTGGGATGTATTTATTTATTTATATTGAGTCGGAGTCTCACTCTGTCACCCAGACTGGAGTGCAGCGGCATGGTCACAGCCACCACAGTCTCGACCTGCTGGGCTCAGGTGATCCTTCCACTTCAGCCTTCCAAGTAGCTGGAACTACAGGCACGCACTGCCACGCCCGGCTAATTTTTTGGGATTTATTGTAGAGATGAGGTCTCATCAAGTTGCCCAGGCTGGTCTCGAACCCCTGGGCTCAGGCAATCCTCTCGCCTCGGCCTCCCAAAGCGCTGGGATTACAGCTGAGCCACCTGGTTTCTGGAATGTATTTACATAATTATTGTGATGCAGAGATTCTGACTTGCCTACCAAAACGACCATTCTTCCCTTTTCTCTTTAATTAGCATAACCCTCATATTTAGCTGAGAATATGGCTACCCAGCTAAACAACCACGCTTCCCAGCCTTTTTTGCTCATGAGATCATGTGGCTAAGGTGTCATCAATGAGATATGAGACTTCTGGGAAGTCTCCTTAAACGGGAAGGAGAGCCGGCTCGGTAGCTCAGCCTGTCATCCCGCGCCTTTGGGAGGCTGAGGTGAGTGGATTGCCTGAGCCCGCGGGTTCGAGACCCGCCTGGGCAGCGAGACCTCATCTCTACAATAAGTCAAAAAAAAAAAAAACTGGAAGGATGTGCTCTTCTCCACCACTCCCTCCAAGGAAGTGGTGGCTGGAGATACAGTCAGCAATGAGTTGCTGAGGATAAGGATGATGAGGGTCACATCCTACTAAAGGTAGAAGAACAGAAGCCTGAGGCCTTGATGGCTTCAGCGGGTCCCAGGAGGCTCTGCTTCAAGACTTTTTCTACACAAGAAAGAAATACACTTCTATCTTGTTTAAGCCACAGATATTTTAGGGTTTTGAGTATATGCTGCTAAATCTAAATCTAAACGACACACAAAGATCCTCATACTCTGCTACACTGTGGAAGCCCAGCTTTCTAAATGTCTCACTCCATCCCCCTATCTATTACCTCGGTGGGTGTGGTCACCCCTAAGCCTCTTTATTCTCTCTGCCATATTTAGTCATATATCTCCCTGGGTTCCAGGCACCAAACTGATACACAACAGAGCTCTCTTCCCCTAGATAAATGGTCATTTCAGTGTAGAAAAACAAGAAAAGTTTGTACATCGGATGGACTGCTTTGGCACAAACTGCTTTTCTGTTCCTTGTCCTCCTGGAACCCTCGAGATGGTAGGACAGATCAACCTGGGCTAGAATTTTCCAGAAGAACTGAGGCAGATAGGGGGTCATTTAAAGAAACAATGCGCTGGAACTGTAAGATGATATATGAGGCTACTGGGACCAGAGAAGGAAATAAGTTGTTGGGAGTTTAGACAGTGGAGGTTTCTACTTCCTGGGCTGGGTCCTTGTTGGAGAGGCTGCCGGAAATATTGTCAGACTCAAGCAGCTCCACAATGCTGTAGGGAGAACAGTCCTCCAGACCCAGCTTGCTGCAGAGCCAGCCACAGAAGCCTTTCTCCATGTCCCGGGCAGCTTGCCACCACGCCCCCCAGGACCACGAGAGCTGGACCACGGCAGCATACAGGCCCAGGGAAGAGGCCATGGCCATGATGAGCACCGGGTAGAAGAGGATGAGGCAGGGGCAGTATGAGATCTTGTGCCAGAAGGTCCTCTCCTCATTATACACAAGGAAGATGTTGTACCAGGTGATCGTGCCATAGTAGAAAGAGACGACAAAGGAGAGAACGAAAACCACGGGCAGGCAGACCAGCGTCCAGAGGACCACATGGGGTCCGCGGTCTGCTCCCATCTGGCAGACCCTTCTTCCTTCCGGTGTCGTTTCTCTTGATGCCTCTTTAGGCTTGGTCAGTTCCTGCAGCTCCTTCTCTGTCAGTGTGACATGAATATCCACCATCTGACCCTTTTTCTTCCCTCGTGTGATGGTCCCAGTCAACGTGACATAGCGGCTGTCCAAAGGCATGTTCCACATCCCTGCAAGCACAAAGGAGGTGAGAGTCAAGATCGGAAGAGAGGACATTTCATCGGTGTCGCCCCCTCAAGGCTGAGGATGAGAATGAGAGCATCCATTCTTTTACATCGTCGGGCACAGTCCTGGAGTCATAAAGTCAGTGGCGGACTGAACAGGTCTCCCTTGGGAGGGCAACCACTGGTATTATCGCTCCCGTAGGGAACTCTCACTCCACATGACTGGGTCCTGATGAAATGTGAGGCAGGTGAAGTCTGTTTCTCAGGTTCCCTATACTTTTGGGGGCCTCAATCTTGGCACAATCTCTGTGACATAGAGGGGTGTGCGGAACTTGACTACCGACACTGCTTTATTGTTTATTTTTTTTTTTTTTGAGTCGGAGTCTCACTCTGTCTCCCAGGCTGCAGTGCAGTGGCATGCTCACAACCACCGCAGCCTCCACCTGCTGGGCTCAGGTGATCCTTCCGCCTCAGCCTTCCAAGGAGCTGGAACTACAGGCGTGTGCTACCACGCCTGGCTTATTTTTTGATTTATTGTAGAGACAAGGTCTCACCAAGTTGCCCAGGCTGGTCTCGACCTCCTGAGCTCAGCCAATCCTCTTACCTCCTCCTCGCAAAGTGCTGGGATTATAGGCTTGAGCCACTGTGCCCGGCCTGACACCACTTTATAATGATCCTATTTCCAGGTAACAAGTGCTGTGAAAATATTGTTTCTGGGTATCAGTTACTGTGTGTAAAGATTGTATGTGCGTACATCAGACTGACGGGCAGCCGCCCCCTTCCCTTCTCATGCCTAAACTCTGTGTTTCTCTTAGAGGGGTGTCCTTAGTGCCTGTGGACGTTCAGGCTCTGTACACATATACACATACTACATATGTATACACACACCACCCCCTACATACCACGTACACATACCACACATACCCTTCCACGCACACCACACACCATATACACATACTGCACCCCTCCACACCTGCCACATCCACCACACATACCCCCCACATAACACATACACACACACACATCACATATACATACCACACACTCCCACACGCATACACCACACACCTCAAGTATACTATGTATATATCCACCCCACACGCCCCCCCATACCACATAAACAGCAGATTCACACATATCATACCCCCCACAACCACCCACACATACTACACACACCTAACACACATCACACACCCACAAACACAACCCTCCCATCACACACCACGATTATACACACAAACCACGCACGTGCAACCAAACAGTCATCTTTTGGCCATCCTAGAAGTTGAAGATTGAGACAGGGCAGTCTGTGGTCCTTGGTAGGTAAAATATAGTCTAGAAGTGTGTGGGGGAAGGAGATGGGGAGAAGCAGGCTTTAGGAAGGCATCCCTTGGGCCCTGAGGGCTCCTCGCCTCATGGCTGGAAGAGAGAGAAAATGAAACCAGCTCACAAACAGGGCCCTGGATAGTGGAAGGGGCTCTGACCGTCCAGGTAGAAGGGTTCTACCATCATTTCACAGTCTGCTTCATCTCAGTAAATGACACCACCGTATATTCTCTCCATGGTTCCTGTCAAACACCCAGGAGTCATTATTGATTCCTCTCTTTCCTTACTTCCTGCCTCTGATGAATCAGCATGTTCTAAATCGTATTCTGAATCTAACCTTTCTTCTCTAGCTGCCTCCTGCTGTCACCCCAAGTTTCTACATTAGTGCTATAGTACCTGCAGGAACATCATAGTCTCCCATCGGCTTCTAGGCTTACCCTTGTAATCTATCCTTTAGAGATCAGCAAGAATGAGTTTTTAAAAATATAAATGAGGCCGGGCGCGGTGGCTCAAGCCTGTAATCCCAGCACTTTGGGAGCCCAAGGCCAGAGGATTGCCTGAGCCTGCGGGTTTGAGACCAGCCTGGGAAACATGGTGAGACCTCGGCTCTACAATAAAAATCAAAAAATTAGCCAGGCATAGTACCACGCGCCTGTAGTTCCAGCTACTTGGAAAGCTGACGTGGAAGGACCACCCGAGCCCAGCAGGTTGAGGCTGCGGTGACTGTGGGTATGCCACTGCACTCCAGCCTGGGAGTCAAGAGTGAGACTCTAACTAAAAAACTGCCGGGCTCGGTGGCTCAGCCTGTAATCCCGTGCCTTTGGGAGGCTGAGGTGAGTGGATTGCCTGAG
>NW_007245980.1:378719-380083 GCF_000164805.1 Carlito syrichta
GCACTCCAGTCTGGGCGACAGTGAGACTCCAACTCAAAAAAATAAATAAATAAAAATAAAATAAAATAAAACTAAAAATATAAATGAGACAATGTTCCTCTTTTGCTTAAAAGTCCTCCATGGACTTACAACAAATTTCAAACTCCTTCCTGTGACCCCAGGCCCACCAGGTCCAGCCCCTGGTGACCGTCCTGTCCTCTCACATCCTCCCTCTTGTTCTCTACACTCTCCACACAGAAATAACTCCATTCCTTGAGCATGCCAATGTTACTCCCACCTCAGGGGCTTTGCCCTTGCTGCTCCCCTCCCCCAAAAGTTTTGAGCCCGAGGCAGAAGGATCACTTGAGGCCAGGAGTTCAAGACCAGCCTGGGCAACAGAGTGAGACCTGTCTCTTCAAAAAAAATTTTTGTTGTTGTTGAGTTGGAGTCTCACTCTGTCTCCCAGGCTGGAGTGCACTGGCACACTCACACCCACCACAGCCTTGAACTGCTAGGCTCCGACGATCCTTCCACCTCAGCCTTCCAAGTAACTGGAACCACAGGCACGTACCACCACACCCGGCTAATTTTATTTATTTATTTATTGTAGAGATGAGGTCTCACTAAATGCCCAGGCTGGTCTCAAACCCCTGGGTTCAGGCAATCCTCTTGCCTCCACCTCCCAAAATGCTGGGATTACAGGTGTGAGCCACTGTGCCTGGCTTAAAAAAATAAGTTGCTTTTTTTTAAAATTTGTCATCCAGGCTGGAGTGCAATGGCATGCTCACGGCCACCACAGCCTTGACCTGCTGGGCTCAAGTGATCCTTCCACCTCAGCCTTCCAAGTAGCTGGAACTACAGACATGTGATGCCACGTCTGGCTAATTTTTTGATTAATTGTAGAGATGAGGTCTTGCCAAGTTGCCCAGACTGGTCTCAAACCCATGGGCTCAGGCAATCCTCTCACCTTGGCCTCCCAAAATGCTGGAATTATAGGCATGAGTCACCATGCCAGGCCAAACATTTTTTTAATAGCCAGGTGTGGTGGTGCATGCCTATAATCTCAGCTACTCAGGAGGTTGAGGTGAGAGGGTTGCTTGAACCCAAGAGTTTGAAGTTGAGTGAGCTGTGATTGTGATACAGCACTCCAGCCTGGGTGACCAAGCAGGACTCTGCTTCTTAAGAAAAAAAAAAAGGTTCTACCCCAGATCTTTTCTTTTCTTTTCTTTTCCTTTTTTTTTGAGTTGGAGTCTCACTCTGTCACCCAGACTGGAGTGCAGGGGCCGTTCCCGGCCACCGCAGCCTCGACCTGCTGGGCTCCAGCGATCCTTCTGCTCAGCCTTCCAAGTAGCTGGAACTACAGGCGTGTGCTACCACGCCCGGCT
>NW_007245981.1:0-10880 GCF_000164805.1 Carlito syrichta
CCACTGCACTCCAATCTGGGTGACAGAGTGAGACTCCAACTCAAAAAAAAAAACACACATAAAACAAGCTGGGCTCGGTGGCTCACGCCTATAATCCCAGCACTTTGGGAGGCAGAGGTGAGAGGATTGCCTGAGCTCGGGGGTTTAAGACCAGCCTGAGCAACAGGTGAGAACTTGGCTCCATAATCAATCAAAAAATTACCCAGGTGAGGTGGTGCATGCCTGTGGTTCCAGCTACTTAGAAGGCTGAGGCAGAAGGATCACCTGAAACCAGGAGGTGGAGGCTGCGGTGGCTGTGAGCATGCCACTGCACTCCAGCCTGGGTGACAGAGTGAGACTCCAACCAAAAAAACAAAACAAAACAAAAAAACCCTCCTGGTCCTGAACAAAACCCCCAATGAGAAGACACAAGTCTAGAGCTGCTCTCTAGCTAGCTCATTACCATGGAGGAAGTAGCAGCAGCTTTATCAATTTAGCGGGGTTTTTTTTGGTCAGTCTTACTCTGTTGCTCAGGCTGGAGTACAGTGGCATGAGCAGGTTTCACCGTAACCTCAACCTCCTGCGCTCTAGTAGTCTTTCTGCCTCAGCCTCGCAAGTAGTTGGGACTACAGGTGCATACCACCATGCCCGGCTAATTTTTGGTAGAGACAAGGTTTCACTATGTTGCCCACACTGGTCTTAAAACTCCTAGCTCAAGCAATTCTTGCATCTCGGCCTTCCTAATTGCTGGGATTATAGGCATGAGCCACTGCACCCGGCCAATTTAGAATCTTTTAAAAATTGTGCTAAAATATACAAAAACATAATACCATCCCAACCAATCATCTTGCCTCAGCCTACCACGGTACACCTAGCCAATTTAGTATTTTGATCGTCACTGTTAAAACATTCACATTCCCAGGGAACACCCTCAGGTTCCCTCCCACTGGGAGCTTTTCTGTCCTCTCAATAAATCCTACTTTCTCACTTTCAAAAAAATTTTTTTTTCACATTCCTTGATCATGGGCCAAAGAGCTCCTTGTAACCATTCTTAATGTCTTAGAAGCAGAAGCTAGATAGGCATGGTGGCTCACGCTTGTAATCATAGCACTTTGGGAGATGCAGGTGAGAGGATTGCCTGAGCCCAGGGTTCAAGAGCGGCCTGGGCAACCCGGCGAGACTTCATCTCTACAGTAAATCAAAAAATCAGCTGGGTGCAGTGGCTCAAGTCTGCAATCCCAGAACTTTAGGAGGCGAGGCGAGAGGATTGCCTGAGCTCAGGGGTTCAAGACCAGCCTGAGCAACATGGTGAGACCTTATCTCTACAATAAATCAAAAAATTAGCCAGGCACAGTAGCACATGCCTGTGGTTCCAGCTACTTAGAAGGCTGAGACAGAAGGATAGCCTGAGCCCAGCAGGCTGAGGCTGCGGCGGCTGTGAGCATGCCACTGCACTCCAGCCTGGGTGACACAGTGAGACTCCGACTCAAAAAATAAAAAAATAAAAAATCAGCTGAGCATGGTGGTGCATACCTGTAGTTCCAGCTACCTGGAAAGCTGAGGCAAAAGGATTGCCTGAGCCCAGAAGGATGAGGCTGTGGTAGCTATGAGAGTGCCACTGTGCTCCAGCCTGGGCAACAGTGAGACTCCAACTGCAGAGGCTGGAGGAAGCAGAAGCTCTGATGCCACTTAGTAGGTAAGAGTTGAATTTGGACACTGAATTGTCACAGGTCTGAGTTTAAACCCTGGCTTTCCCTCATATGACGGGAGACACCCCCAAGAACTCAGAATTTATTTATAAAAAATGATGTATTTATTCTTACATGCTTTAACTTCAGTCACCTTCAAAGCATGCTCCATTTAATGCAATACACCTATCGAGATGTTTTTTTCATTATTTAGTTTTTGAACTCGTCGATTTTGATGCCTTCTAATGCTTTTGCCATTTTTGTTTAATCTCTTCCACATCGGCAAAATGTTTCCCTTGAAGGACTTTTTTCAACATGGGACGTACAGAAAAAGTCACTCGGTGCAAGATCAGGTGAACAGGGAGCGTGGCGCATGGGGGTCATGCCGTTTTTGCTCCAAAACTGATCACTCAGCACGGTGTGGTTGGGTATGTTGCCCTGGTGGAAGAACCAGTCACCTTTTTGCCACAACTCAGGACATTTCTTCTGCAATGCAGCCTTTTATAACAACGTTAGCTGGTACACTGATGCCTATGGGTTCCTAGGCCACTTACATCGTGGGGGAAGCCTGTACTACAAGGAGCCTGCCTTCCAAAAGATAATTCCGGTTTTGTTTTGTTTTTTTAGTCCCCCTCATACTATAATCTCAGCACTGTTACTTTTCAGAACCTGTTTTCTTACCTAAAATGTACAAAAGAAGAACACCAACTTTCTCAGAGTTGTGAATTTTTTGTTGTTGTTTTGTTTTTTGAGTCGAAGTCTCACACTGTTCCCCAGGCTGTTGGCAGAAGGCTTCAATTTCTTATCACAGGGACCTTTCCACAGGGCTGCCTGAGTCTATCTTCAGGACCTGGAAGCTGATTCCCAAATAAGGGATCCAATAGAGCAAGATGGAAGCCATGATGGATTTGATGATCTACCCTCAGAAGTCAAACTATCATATCCTCAGTAGCCTACTGGTTACACAAATCAGTCTTTTCAATGTGGGGAGGAACCACATAAGGGTGTGAATACTAGCAGGCAGGGATCTGCGGGGGCCATCTCAGAGGCTGGCTGCCACACAGAGGAAGCCTAGAAGCCGTGAAGGGGTTTTTATACCTCACCATCATTCTTCTTTCACTTGAGCTATTCCTATTCACCTTAGACCATAAGGAGAACCTCTCATTTCAGAAACCTACAGATAATGACTGGCAAATAATGGTGCAAGAAAGAGGTGGATCTGAAGAAAAAGTCACACAATAGCCAGGGTGAAGGTCTCCAGTCCAACTGGAAAACAAGAAGAGATGATCAGGCCAGGTACGGTGGCTCATGCCTAAATCCCAGCACTTTGGGAGGCCAAGGTGAGAGGACTGCCTGAGCCCATGGGTTCAAAACCAACCTGGGCAACTTGATAAGACCCCATCTCTACAGTAAATCAAAAAATCAGCAAGGCATGGTGCTTGTGCTTGTAGTTCCAGCTACTTGGAAGCCTGAGGCGGAAGGATCACCTGAGCCCAGTAGGTCGAGGCTGCAGTGGCCAGGAGTGTGCCACTGCCCTCCAGTCTGGGTGACAGAGTGAGACTCCTACTCAAAAAAAAAAAAAGAGATGACCTTTAGGGAAAGGAGACACAGGCTGCTGTCCCAAGGTCCAAGGACAAAGAGTATAAAGCATACCCTTGGCAGATAAGTAACTTCTCCCTTTACAACCCCAAGAAAAGTCTGGCGTACAGTTCAGTCCTGCTGTATCAATTGTCCTTGACTATTCTGAATCCACACTGGACTTGAGAACTGGGATCCATGAGTCCAGGCTGCTGCCAAACTATTAGGGGTTGAACTGTGACTCCCCAAAATTCTTATGTTGAAGTAACCCCCAGTACCTCAAAGTAATTGTATCTCAAGAGGCTTTTACAGAGGAAATTAAGTTAAAACAAGGCTGGCAGGGTGGACCCTACTCCAATCTGACCAGTGTCCTTCTAAGAAGAGGAGCTTTGGACACAGAGAGACACGAGGGATGTGTGTACATGGAGGAAAGACCATGCGAGGACACAGTGAGAATGCAGCTGTCTGCAAGGCAAGAAGAGAGGCCTCAGGAACAATCTATTTTTTTGTTTAAGGCATCTAGTTCTGTGGCATTTTGTTATGGCAACCCAGGCAAATTAATTCCTAAGTCCTGCCCACTGGACTGTTCTGGAATGTTAACTTTTCTGTGAAGTAACTGCTAACCTCCTCTATGTAATGTGGTATCAAAAATCAAACATGGGACTTCCTTTACATAGTCAATGAGGTGAGGTGGGCTGGGCTTCCCTGGCCAACTGATTCCTTGCTGTGGAACCAAGAATATACTGTCCACAGCCAGAGGTTGTGTTTCCACTCTTTTTTCCTTCTGCGAGCTTCCCGATGGGTGCCAGACCTACTTCTTCTCTCGTCTGAAGGCAGTTGCCCAGAGCACAGGTTCCTAGGGCCACCTCCACTGTCCTGCACATCCTCTCCCTAGCCGGAAAGCACCTTCTGGATTCGTTCCCGCACTTCCTTTGGTCCCAAGGACACCATCATCTCAGCTACAGGAGGTCCTTGCTAAAAACAAAAAGAGAAAAAAGACAGCCTTAGTGCTTTACCCTGCCCAAGGAACTGATGCTCAGCCTCCATCTGTGGAAGTTATGCCCAGGCCCACTCCAACACTGCTACCTGTATTCCAAGGAGCAGAGCTTGTGGGGTTTTTTGTTTGCTTTGAGTTGGGAGTCTTACTCTGTTGCCCAAGCTGGAGTGCAATGACAAGCTCACAGTCACTGCAGCCTTGACCTGATGGGTTCAGGTGATCCTTCCTCCTCAGTTTTCCAAGTAGCTGGAACTGCAGGCATGCGCCACGATGCTTGGCTAATTTTTTGATTTATTGTAGAGATGAGGTCTCCCAAGTTGCCCAGGCTGGTCTTGAACCCATAGGCTCAGGCAATCCTCTCACCTCAGCCTCCCAAAGTGTTGGAATTATAGTCGTGAGCCACCATGCCCAGCCTTTTTTTTTTTGAGTCAGAATCTCACTCTGTCGCCCAGCCTGGAGTGCAGTGTCATGCTCACAGCCACCGTAACCTCGACCTGCTGGGCTCAGGTGATCCCTCCACTTCATCCTTCCAAGTAGTAGGAACCACAGGTGTGTACCACCATGCCCAGCTGATTTTTTGATTTATTGTAGAGACGAAGACTCACCGTGTTGCTCAGGCTGGTCTCGAACCCCTGAGTTCAGGTAATCCTCTCACCTCTGCCTCCCAAAGTGCTGGGATTGTAGGTGTGAGCCACCACACCCAGGTACAAACTTGTGTTTTATTGATCTTTAATTTCTCTCGATGAGGATAGGTCACAGAAGCCTGGTGTTCCCATACTAGGTAAGTTGTTGATAGGTCTGTTATACCCAATAAACCACAAACTCCATGGAGGCAGGGAGCACATGTGCCTTATTCACTACTATACCTAGCATGGTACTTGTACATAGTAGGAACTCAATAAAGTTTTATTGATGGACTTAACGAGGGACATGACTATGTTTCATTCACCTTTGTACCCTCCAAAATCAGTTTAATGTCTGTCAGTAAATGCTAGTTGTAAGGATAAGTGAGGGGCTCCAGGAAACCATCCAGCCCATTTCCCGCTCACCTGCTGTCCACTGAGAGCCACTCGGATGAGTTTCATCACATTACTGTACTTGGTGCCCTCCAGACCATCCGAGAGCTTCTTCAATTCACCACTCAGCACATCCTGAGTTAAGTTTGTACCAGATCTTTCTAAGAGCCTAGAAGAGGGCCAGTCTATTAGAGCCTGTATGGGGGCGAACGGCACGTGGGTAAGACAGAAAACTTCAATCAATCAGCCATAATACAAGCAGCCACAACCAATCAGCCACAATACAAGCAGCACAACCAATATTCAAACCTGTTTGGGGGGAGGAGAGGTGATATTTACCACCATCTCCCTAACCCAAGCTGAGGAAGAAAAAACAACCTTGATGCAGTGAGCCGTGATTGTGCTACTGCACTCCAGCCTGGGCAACAGAGTGAGACTCTGACTCAAAAGAAAAGAAAAGAAAAAACAACCTTAGTTGTTTTTTTTTTTTACCTTCCTTAGGACTATATACCTAGATAATTCAAGCAACTGGGCATAACATAGGGAACTAGGAAGGTACCATATAAGACGACTGACTGCTACCTCTATGTCATGTAATCTCTATGCTTCTGATCTGTAAGATGGGGATAATAATAGTATCTGTTCCACAAGGGGCTATGATGGAGAGTTAAGACTTATAAAGCACTAAGTTCCTGAACACATGATACTCAAAGGCATTAGATTTTATATTTGAATTGAAAGTTTTAAAAAGGCTCACGCCTTTAATCCTAGCACTTTGGGAGGCCGAGGTTAGAGGACTGCCTGAGTCCATGGGTTCGAGACTAGCCTAAGTAACTTGGCAAGACCTCATCTCTACAATAAATCAAAAAAATTAGCTGGGCATGGTGGCATGTGCTTGTAGTTCCAGCTACAGGGAAGGCTGGGGTAGAAGGATCGCCTGAACACAGCAGGTCAAGGCTGCGGTGGCCATGATCATGCCACTACACTCCAGCCTGGGTGAGAGTGAGACTCCAACTCAAAAAAAAAAAAAAAAAAAAAGTTAGCTAATGATTGTTACATCCAAGAGCTGCAGAGGTCCTCAAACTTTTAAAACAGGGGGCCAGTTCACTGTCCCTCAGACTATTGGAGGGGCGGACTATAGTTTTAAAAAAAAACTAAGAACAAATTCCTTTTTTTTTTAAACTATAGCCCACCCCTCCAACGGTCTGAGGGACAGTGAACTGGCCCCCTGTTTTAAAAGTTTGAGGACCCCTGGTAGAGGCACTGCAAGAGAATCTAAGAAGAAATGTAGGATGGGTTAGACATAGGACAGAAAAATGGATTAAAATGGATTTCTTTTTTTTTTTTTTTTTGAGTTGGAGTCTTACTCTGTCGCCCAGACTGGAGTGCAGTGGCTGCTCCTGGCCACCGCAGCCTCGACCTGCTGGGCTCCGGTGATCCTTCCGCCTCAGCCTTCCGAGTAGCCGGAATTACAGGCAGGTGCTACCACACCCAACTGATTTTTTTATTTATTGTAGAGATGAGGTCTCGCTGCCCAGGCAGGTCTCAAACCCACGGGCTCAGGCAATCCACACACCTCAGCCTCCCAAAGGCGCGGGATTACAGGCTGAGCCACCGAGCCCGGCTAAAAACGGATTTCTTTCTGAGAAATTATCTCAGACAAAATTTCAAAATTGTTGGAGGGAGACTTCTTTGGGGATGTAGCATAGAATAGCAGAAAGAAAGAAATCAGGAGACCCCAGTTCTAGGGATGCCCCTCTCACCAACTTACCACAACCATTTTTTTTCCACACACACTTTATTTTTGAGGTGGAGTTTCACTCTGTCACCTAGGCTGGAGGACAGTGACATGATCATGGCTCACCACAGCCTCAAATTCCAGGACTCAGGCAATCCCTCTGCTTCAGCCTCCCAAGGAGCTAAGACTACAGGCATGTAAGACCATACCTGGCTAATTTTTAAACTTTTTTGTAACGATGAGGTTTTGTTATGTTGTCCAGGTTGGCCTTGAATTCCTGGGCTCAAGCAATCCTCCCGCCTCTGCCTCCCAAATTTCTGGGATTACAGGCATAAGCCACTGTGCCTGGCCCAGACAGATTTCTTTACTAACTGCCAGAACTTGAGCAGCTGAGTTTCAATCTAAGACAAAAGTAAATTTCTTTTTCTTTTTTTGACTCAGTCGCCCAGGCTGGAGTGCAGTGGTATGCTCATGGCCACTGAAGACTCAACCTGATGGGTTCAGGCAATCCTTCAGCCTCAACCTTTCAAGTAGCTGGAACTACAGGCGTGCGCTACCACACCCGGCTAATTTTTTAATTTCCAGGCTGGTCTCAAACCCCTGGGCTCAGGCAATCCTCTTGCCTCAGCCTCCCAGAGTGCTGGGATTATAGGCGTGAGTCACCATGCCCAGTCTAATTTTCTTATTATATAATTGTTTTGTCTGAGTGTTTGTTTACTCTCAAAATTCATGTTGAAATTCTAACTTCCAAGGTTTTACTATCAGGAGGTGGGGCTTTGGGAGGTGATTAGGTCATGAGGGCCAATCCCTCATGAGCAGATAAGTGCCTTTGTAAAAGAGAGCCCAAAGAGATACTTCATCCCTTCCACCATGTGAAAATACAGAGAAAAATCTGCAGAGGGAAGGGCCCAGAAGCAAGGCCATCCTAGTCACCAGATACCGAATATTGGCAACAGTTTGATCTTGAACTTCTAGCCTCCACAACTTTGAGAAATAAATATCTGTTGTTCAGCCAGGCATGGTGGTTCACTCCTATAATCCCAGCACTTTGGGAGGCAGACGCGAGAGGATTGCCTGAGTCCAGGGCTTCAGACTAGCCTGAGCAACTTGGTGAGACCTTATCCCTATAATAGGTCAAAAACATAACCAGACATTGTGGTGCACGTCTGTGGTTTCAGCTACTTGAAAGACTGAGGCAGAAGGATTGTCTGAGACCAGCAGGTAAAGACTGTGGTGACTGCGAGTGTGCCACTGCACTCCAGCTGGGCAACTGAGTAAGATTCCAACTCAAAAAAAAAAAAAAAATCTGTAAGGTAACCAGTCCATGGAATTTTGTTATAGCAGTCACAGTAGACTAAGACAATCATTAACTAGGCCACGTGATTACTGATATTTACAAAATCAAGGACATAAAACCCTGAAAATGTAAAATGTAGGAAAAACCAGACACTCTCCTTAATGTCACTGCAGGGAAGCAGGTTACCAGGGAGCTCATGAAAGAATGACAGGTCCCAAGCGGTCAACAGTGGCAGCTCAGGACATGTTAGAGCTGGCCCAGGGCTTGGCATGGGCACAAAAAGGACTTCTAGTGATCAGGCAGTTCCTGATGTGCATATCAGCTTTCCTGACTTGAGTGTGAGTCCCAGAGTATCTATGAAATCCAATCCTGTAGTGGGAAGAGGAGTTAAGACATTTAGTCCTGGTAAGTTAGAACTAATTGTGCCTACTGTGGAATGTTCTGAATTAAGACAGTATTATTATTCATAATAATAACTTTTGGGAATTTATCCTGGAGATATATTTGCAAACACACTTAATCATGTCTATACAAGGTTAATCACCGCAGTACTGTTTGTAACAGCAAAATCTGGAAGTCACCCAAATGTCCATCAATAGGAGATGAGTTAAATAAATTATAGTAAAGTAGTATAATGAAATACGATTAGCTGTAGTAAAGAATGAGGATGCTCTCCAAATACGATACATTCATTTGTTTGTTGATTTGTTTTTGGGTTAGGGTCTTACTCTGTCATCCAGGCTGGAGTACAGTGGCCCAATCACAGCTCACCATAACCTGGAAGTCCTGAGTTTATTAAGCGATCCTTCCACCTCGGCCTCCTGATTAGCTGGGACTACAGGTGCACCCCACCATGCCTGGCTAATTATTTGTAGAGACAAGGTCTTGCTATATTGCCTAGACTGGTCTAAGACTCCTGGGCTCAAGCAATCCTCATGCTTTAGCCTTCCAAAGAGCTGGGATTACAGGCGTGAGCCACTGTGCTTGGCCAAAGTACAATAAATTTAAGTGGAAAAAACACCCAAAAGACACAGAACATTGATATTGTACTATAGTTTTTGGGATTTAAAAAAAAGGGAGAAAAGAGGCCAGGTGTAGTGGACCATACCCATAATCCCAGCGCTTTAGGAGGCAGAGGGAGGAAGATTGCTTGAGATCAAGAATTTGAGACGAGCCTGGTAAACATAGAGACATTCCCATCTCTACAAAACTTTTTTTTTTAGTTGGAGTCTCACTCTGTCGCCCAGGCTGGAGTACACACTCCAGCCTAGGCAACAGAGTGAGGCCTCAATTCAACACAGCCACGCAGCCTTGACCTGCTAGGCTCAGATGATCCCTCTGCCTCAGCTTTCCAAGTAGCTGGAACTACAGGCATGCGCTACCATGCCTGGTTAATTTTTTGATTTATTGTAGAGATGAAGTCTCACTATGTTGCCCAGGCTGGTCTTGAGCCCATGGACTCAGGCAATCCACTTGCCTCAGCCTCGCAAAGTGCTGGGATTACAGGCTTGAGCTACCACGCTCGGCTGCTACAAATTTTTTTTTAAATATTAGCCAGGCACAGTGGTGCACACCTGTAGTCCCAGCTACTCAGGGCCGACATAGAAGGATTGTTTACGCCCAAGAACTCAAGGTATCACTGTACTCCAGTCTGGGCAACAGGGCAAGACCTCATTTCTTTTACTTATTTATTTATTTTTGGGTTTTGTTTTTTTTTTGAGTTGGAGTCTCACTCTGTCACCCAGACTGGAGTACAGTGGCTGCTCCCGGCCACCACAGCCTCGACCTGCTGGGCTCCGGCGATCCTTCCACCTCAGCCTTCCAAGTAGCTGGAACCACAGGCGCGCGCTACCATGCCCGGCTACTTTTTTTGATTTATTGTAGAGATGAGGTCTCACCAAGTTGCCCAGGCGAGTCTCAAACCTGCGGGCTCAGGCAATCCACTCACCTCGGCCTCCCAAAGCACTGGACTACAGGGTGAGCCACCGAGTATTTATTTTTTGAGTCAGAGTCTCACTGTCGTCCAGGCTGGAGTGCAGTGGCAATTCATGGCCACTGCGTCCTTGATCTGCTGGGCTCAGATGATCCTTCCATCTCAGCCTTCCAAATAGCTGGAAGACTGGTGAGCCACTGCACCCAGCTTAAAAAGAAAACTTTCAATATATACCTTTTAAAAATAATTTCTAGGTTTTAAGCTGAGAATTGAAAGGTTTTTTGCTTGGGATTTTTTTGAGCCATGGTCTTGCCCAGGCAGGAGTACAGTGTCACAGTCATGGCTCACTGTAGCCTCGACCTCCCAGGTGATCCTCCCACCTCAGATTCCTGAGTAGCTGGGACTACAGGAGCCCACTACCATGCTGGCTAATTTTTTAAATTTTTGTAGAGACAAGGTCTCGCTATGTTGCCTAGACTGATGAAAGGTTTGAATGTATTTATTAGCAATCAAAATTTTAAACTTAAAATCTTTAAAAATTGTAAGAATAGAGTTATATGCACATATCCTTGATGGTGAGGACATTTCACAAAGGAAACTGTTAGGGGCAGTTGCCTGTTTGTTGGGGGCTAGAACAGGAGGGAAGACTTATAT
>NW_007245981.1:10900-31412 GCF_000164805.1 Carlito syrichta
TTTGATTTATTGTAGAAATGAGGTCTCGCCAAGTTGCCCAGGTGGGTCTCGAACCCATGGTCTCAGGCAATTCACTCACCTCGGGCTCCCAAGGCACGGGATTACAGGCGGAGTCACCGAGCCCAGCCAACTTTTTTTTTTTAATAAACCCTGTGTACCATTTGGATTTTTTTACTCCATGCATATATTCTTATCTCTTCAAAATATATATTGTAATAACATATTGAAGGTTTCTTGGTATAGGTACTATCCAGGCACTTTACAAATAAGAAAAGCAAGAGAATACAGTTAGACATATGTCTCTAGACCCACTCTACCTGGGATTGAATCCCTGCTTCTCCAACTTATTTTTCATATTATTCTGGACAAGTACTTAACCTCTCTGTGCTTCAACATTCTTATTTATAAAATGGGGATAACAACAATACTTATTAGGTTGCTGTAAATTCATATACATAGATATACAGGTGCATACATACATATATACACATAAGATGTATATGATATACCAAATAGGATATTGTAAGCAAACACATAAATTAGTGTTTGCTATTATTTTCTAATTTACTCTTCACAACAAACCTGGGAGGTGAGTAAAATGAGTATCTGCAGGTTTTGTAGCCCAGCACCTAACCCTTTCTTCTGATACTAGGTGCCTCAAATCTCCCTGGGAAATTACTCAACTGCCATTCTCAAGTTCATTCAGGATCCAGCATACGACCTAGGCCTAAGCCAATCAGCACATCATATTCCCTGGGCCTTGATGACTGGTTCAGGGACAAGTGAATAGGCCAATCAGGCCCAGCCAGAGTTAATACCAAACCACTGGATAAATCCCAGGATACCACTGGAGCCTGAAGCTCAGGTTTTGTGGCACTGAGTGGCCATGGCTGTCTGACAACCACAACAGGAGACTGCAGGAGAGGCTGCTAATGATCCCCCAGTGTCCTTTCTCCCTTTCGTATGCAGTCATAAAATTTTTTTTACTAGGCACATGGCCGCCATGTTAAAAAAAAACCTAGATTTTCCAGCCTAACTTGCAGCTTGATGTGGCCAGAAGACATGGCTTTAGCCAGCAGAACATGAATAGAATGACATGTGCAGTTTTTTAGAAAGGTCCTTAAGGGGAAGGAGTGAACTGTCCTCTACCCTTTCTCCTCTTTCTCCCTCTGGCTGAATCGTGGACAGTCCATGAGTCACATGGTCCTCACTGACAAGAGCACAACCTAGGGACATGGAACCTTTGAAACGTGAAGAAAAGCTGGTCAGCTGCAGGCTGCCTCCTGCAGATTGCTCTGTAATGGAGAAATGTGGAAACATGGGAGGGACACCACCATTTCTTCTGTCTGGTAAAGCACCCCACCCTCTCTCTATGGAATACAGAGCATCTGCAGAAAGAGGACTGGAAAACAGAAAGTCAAAGGCACAGAGAGACAAAAATAAGTCTTGGTAACAAAATGCTGGCTCCTGCATTAAGCTGGGCCTCAAGGTGGCCCTTCCTCTAGCCTCTGCGAGACATAAACAGTCACTCCCCTCTTGCTTAAGCAGGTTTAGCTGTGTTTTCTGCCCTTGTAATGGAAAGAGTTATTACTGTTGAATGGGTGCGGTGGCTCATGCCTATAATCCCAGCACTTTGGGAGACTGGGGTGAGAGGAGTGTCTGAGCCCAGGAGTTTAAGGCCAGCCTGGGCAACAAGGCAAGACCTCGTCTCTATGATAAATTAAAAAATATAGCCTGGCATGGTGGCACATACCTGTAGTCCCAGCTACTTGGAAGGCTGAGACAGAAGGATCACCTGAGCCCATCATGCTGAGGATGCAGCAGCCATGATTGTGCCACTGTACCCCAACCTGGATGACAGAGTGAGACTCCAACTCAAAAAAAAGTTGTTACCGTTACAGGAAGAACTAGTATCATCTTTTCCTTATACATGAGGATATGGAAGCTCAAAAAGGTGTTATCACTTGGCCAAAGCAAAGCCACCTGGGCAAGGTAACATAACTTGGTGAATGAGTAGCAGAGCTGGGATACACCCCAGGTTGGTGCAAGCACTGGACATACTACCTGTGTCCAGGGGAGCCTGGGTCCTCTGAGAAAGCCCTCCTTACTGGAGAAAGGCTTGAATGGTCATTTCTTCACTAGCCATGGGATTGTGCTGGGGCTCAACAGCCAAGCCCTGGAGGCAGAGAGACCATGGGATGGCACAAGGGAAGGAGCCTGCGGAGCCCTGAGCTCAGCCTGTGGGTACTCACCCCAGCACGCGCTTGGCAATCACATCTACTTTCTCTGAGATGGCACTCAGCTGCACTCGCCCCACGGCCGGGCGTGTCCACAGGTAGGAGTACCCTGGGGAGACCAAGTCCTGCAGGCGGCAAATGTGACCCTGGGGAAGGAGGCAGTCATGCACTGGGGGCAAGGCTCTGCCAGGGAGGAGGAACAGGGTGCCCACCACTCCCTTGGTCTCCCAGACCCCCAGCCCTGCACCTGTCTCAGCAGGAGGATCCTCTCCATATAGGCTGGGTCGAGGACATCCTTGTCTTGCAGCTGGCTGCCGAAGGCCTCCTCAATCAGGGTCTGCAGCTTCCTCACCAGCTGGCGCCTCTGGGTCTCACTGCTCACCAGTCGCTGGAGGTGCAGCCTGTGGAAGAAGTCAAGGGGCCGCCCTGCCATGGGCACCCCCAGCCCACCCAAATCCTCTCTCCCCAGGGAAGTGGGTAGAGTTTGAAGAATGGCAAGTCACATCACATAAGTCCTGCCTCCCACAAGATAGAAGTAAAATTCTCTATTTTTTGTAGAGAAAAGGTCTCGCTATGTTGCCCATGCTGCTCTCGAGCTCCTGGGCTCTAGCAATCCTCCTGCCCAGCCTTAGCATTCTCTTTACATTTGTGAAAGGAAAGGGATCTGACCAAGGCCACAACAGTCTGAAAGTCCCAAGCAACCTGCTAACATGCTTTGTTTCCCGGGTCTTTAAAATAGTAGCTGACATCTTAAACTAGAAGAGATCATATAAAAACAGAGTTCTGTCTTCTCTCCGGCTGTCAGAAGATCTGGCTGCAATGGGCCCTTGCTGTCCACAGCTTTAATAGACTGGAGCAGAGTAGAGGCTGCCCATTTCAGAGTGACAGCGGTGCTCACTGAAGTCTGTCAAGTCTGTCATTCCCTCTGCTCCCCGATGTCTTCCACCTGGCCTGCCACCACCCTTATGCTGCCTGCCTGGCCTCTACAGATACCTGGCTTTACAAAACAGAATCTGGGAGTGTCTGTCACCCAGGCAAGCTTCAATCATGAGGCTTTTCCACAAAAGGAGAGGTCAAGGATACAATTTCTAGGGTTCAGAGCAGAGGGTGCAGGTGTATGAATTAAGTGCTTACAGTTTAAAAGTTTGGGTTTTCTTGTCAGTTCAAATGTGTTCCTTCCCAGCACTTTGGGAGACCAAGGCAAAAGGATTGCTTGAGCCCAGGAATTGAGACCAGTCTGGGCAACACAGCAAAACCTCGTCTTACCAAACAAAAATAAAAAAATTAGCTAGGTATGGTGACATACACCTGTAGTCCCAGCTACTTGGGATGCTGAAGTGGAAAGACTGCCTAAGCCCAGGAGGTTGAGGCTGCTGTGAGTTGTGATCATCGTAATCATGCCATGGCACTCCAGCCTGGGCAACAGAGTGAGACTTCAACTCAAAAACAAAAAAGTGTTTCTAGAACCTCCTTAGTAGCCAGACAAGACAGTAGAAAGGAAAAAAATCAAGAGACCCTCCTGGCCATGCTTGCAGGGACATAGTAGTGGTGAATAAATGTAATTACTACAACACCACTAGTATTACTACTGCTACAACTACTAGCTTTACTGTTAATGAAAAAGATCATAGCAGTGGCTTGATTATGAAAACGTCCAAAGATACGAGTTTTGTCTGCATTAAATCTGTGGACACCAATCCTAATGCTCCATCCCTCCCTGATTCACATCTAGCAAAAGCCCCCTCACCCCATCTTCCTGGTGGCTACTGCTTGTGTTTCAGGGATAACTAGAATGGATCACAAAGTATCTCCCCTGCACTGACTCTACTTCCCCCTGAGATATCACTTTCTCTATAAATAAGGAAGATAAAAGTACAAGACGCATTTAATGAGTATGTTGTATTCACTCTTAAATGCCCCATTGAAAAGATGCCGACTGGGCTCAGTGGCTCATGCCTATAATTCCAGCATTTTGGGAGGCTGAGGTGAGAGGACTGCTTGAGGCCACGGGTTTGAAACCAGCCTGGGCAACTTGGTGAGACCTCATCTTTACAATAAATCAAAAAATTAGCAGGGCATGGTGGCACATGCCTGTGGTCTCAGATACTTGGAAGGCTGAGGTGGAAGGATCACCTGAGTCCAGCACATCGAGGCTGCAGTGGCTGTGTTGAATTGAGGTCTCACTCTGTTGCCTAGGCTGGAGTACAGTAGCACGATGATAGCTCACTGAAGCCTTGACCTGCTGAGCTCAGGAGATTATTGCACCTCAGCCTCCCAAGTAGCTGGGACTACTTTATTTATTTTTTTTTTAGTTGAAGTCTCACTCTTGTCCAGGCTGGAGTACAGTGACAAGCTCATGGTCACCACAGTCTCAAATTAATGGACTCAGGCAATCCTTCTGCCTCAGCTTTCCAAGTAGCTGAAATAACAGACAAGCGCCACCACTGGGCTCGGCTAATTTTTTTTTTTTTTTTTAATTGTAAAGACAAGGTCTCACCAAGTTGCCCGGGCTGGTCTTGAATCCCTGGGCTCAGGTAATCCTCCTGCCTCTGCCTCCCAAAGTTCTGGGATTTCAGGCAGGAGCCACCACATCCAGACTTTATTTTTTATAGCAATGTCTTGCTATGTTGCCTAGGCTGGTCTAAAACTCTTGAGCTCAAGCAATCCTCTCACCTCAGCCTCCCAAAGTGCTGGGATTACAGGTGTGAGCCACAGCTCCCAGCCTTGAACTTCAGTTAGTTATTTAACCTATGTCTTGGGCTTCTTATAAGTAAAATAGCACAAAATCATATGACCAATCTCACAGGTCTGATGGGAGAAATAAATGAAGGAGTAAGCCGGGCTCGGTGGCTCAGCCTGTAATCCCGCGCCTTTGGGAGGCTGAAGTGAGTGGATTGCCTGAGCCCGCGGGTTCGAGACCCGCTTGGGCAACTTGGCGAGACCTCATCTCTACAATAAATCAAAAATTAGCTGGGCGTGGTAGCACACCCCTATAGTTCCAGCTACTTGGAAGGCTGAGGCAGAAGGATAGCCGGAGCCCAGCAGGCGAGGCTGCGGTAGCCGAGAGTGGCCACTGCACTCCAGTCTGAGCGACAGAGTGAGACTCCAAATCAAAAAAAAAAAAAAAGTCCTACTTTCTCACCTAAAAAAAAAAAATTTTTTTTAAATAAATAAATAAATAAATAAATAAATAAATAAAAATAAATGAAGGAGTATCCCTGAAACAACTGTAATTGATGTAAATTCTCTGGGATCATGCAAGTAAATGCACTGAGGATAGACTGCCCCCAAACTAGGGCTCAAAAGAAGGTACCCACAAGCCTCTTGCCCAGAGGTACAAATCTGGCCATGGCTTTACCACTAATACCCTCTGACTCAGACATATCAACAAAGATCTGAATTGTAACTATATTTGGAGATTTCAAAGTGAAAAACGTCTTGAAATATCAAATACATGAAATATCAACTAGATGCCATGAGACAGTGCTCACTCACTGTGTTGGCTGGGTAGGGGGTGGCAAGGGATTCTAAAATAAAGATACCCCTCTCTAGGCTTTGGTTGTTAACTGAATCCATACAAGAGGTGGTCAGGAATGTAATGTTAATGAAAAACAGTACCTACTATTTACTGAGCACTTTCTATGTGCCAGGGCCATGTAAGATACTTTCATGCAACATTCAATTTAATTCTTAAAATAGTCTCATAAGATGCATACTGTTATTAGTTCCATTTTAGAGAAGAGGAAATGGAGGTTCAAAGAGGTTAGGTGACTTGTCTGTGGTCACACAGCATTAGACACTGGAGGGCAAAGTCAAAATCAGGTATGTGTAACTCCAGAGCCCACTATATACTTCCTGCTGTGGGTCAGGAACAAGTAGTCCTTTTCTACTGGAATCTCCATTCTTCCCACTCACCTGTTGAATTCTGGGAGCTTCTCCAGATCCAGCAGGGCTGAGTGGCAGGTGATGCGGGTCAAGTTGAATTGTGGTATCAGCTCCGGCAGGGTCCTGCCCATCTGGTTCTCTGCAAGTGGCGCAGGCCCAGATGCTCAGCTTCTTCCCTCCCTTCCTCCTTTTTACTTTCTTTTTTTTTTTTTTTTTTTTGAGTTGGAGTCTCACTCTGTCACCCAGGTTGGAGTGCAGTGGCACACTCATGGCCACCACAGCCCCAACATGCTGGGCTCAGGCAATCCTTCAGCCTCAGCCTTCCAAGTAACTGGAACCACAGGCGCACGCCATCACGCCCAGCTAATATTTGACTTATTGTAGAGATGAGGTCTCATCAAGTTTCCCAGGCTGGTCTCAAACCCATGGGCTCAGGCAATCCTCTCAACTCGGCCTCCCAAAGTGCTGAGATTATAGGCATGAGCCACCGCACCCGGCCCCTCCTTTTACTTTCAAACACAAGGGAGGCCCTGGGTCCTCCATTCCACTGTGACCAATGGGATTCAACTTTTAGCTATATATATATATATTAGCTATTTATATATATATATAAATTCAGAGAGGGAAAATAATAGTTTGAAAAAGAGCTACGAGAACGGCACACCCATCACACACAGTCAGCACAGTCAGTAGGCATCATGGTCAGGCACAGGCCTAAAGTGCTATCTATCTACCTTATTAGCTGTGTGATTGTGGCAAGTTACTCAACCTCTCTGAGTCTCACAATCATCTTACAAACAGTGGAGATAAACATATCTACCCTTCAAGGATATTTTAAGGTTTAAATGAAATGAGAGCAGTAACCAGACTGGTACTGATACATTTTGACAAATCTCTGCCACAAACAGCTCATCCTATTTGGTGCTTGCTTTTTCTAGGTTTGGGTTCTAAGTCTTGGGCCAAGGATACAGAACTCTAGCTTGGAATAAACTAGACTCACAGTAATACTAGTAATACTGTTAGGGTACATACTTGTAATAATAGTAATGATGTAATAAGTCACAGGATCTATCATTTTTTGAGCTTACTGTATGGCAGGTCCTGTGCTGGGTGTCTTACATTCATGAGCCTAGTGAATTCTAATGCTACAAGGTAGACACATATCCCCATTTTATAGATAAGGCAACTGAGGCTCAGAGATTGTAAGCCCCTTGAGGGCAGGGACTGTGTTTGCCCTGTTCACTGTTGCAGCTCCAAATCTTAGCATGAAGTCTGTTGAATAAAAGAGTAAGATCATGTGGCTGGAAGGTGGCAGAGTTGGGAATGGAGACCTGGTCTGTCTGAGCCAAAGTCCCTGATCCTCAAAGCCACACTCTGCCATCAGGACCTCCAGGTTGGGTAGGTACCTGCAAAGCCAGAGCCACAGTTGGTGATGATGTCGAGCAAGGCATCAGGCAGGAAGCCAGCTGCAGCGAAGTGCTCCAGGAAAATGTCCCCCTGCCTCTTGGACAGCTTGCTGCCATCCCTGTTGAGGAGCAAGGGCAGGTGAGCAAAGTGAGGCGGCTGCCAGCCCATGGCCTGGTAGAGGAGCAGGTGCTTAGCAGTGGAGATGAGCCACTCAGAGCCCCGCAGCACGTGGCTAATGCCCATGTGGTGGTCGTCCACCACACAGGCCAGGTGGTACGTGGGGAAGCCATCACTCTTCAGGATGACAGGGTCTCCCTCCACGCTGGCCACCTCATGCCGATTCCAGCCATACACCAGGTCCTGGAAGGCTGGTGCCTCATCCTTCAGGCGGAAGCGAATAGCAGGCTTGGGGTCCTTGGCCAGCTTCTCGGCTACCTGCTCCTGGCTCAGGTTCCGGCACCGATTGTCATACCTGTTGGGAAGCAGAACAGCATGAGTACTATTGATGGACATGAGCCCTATCTTTGCCTCTGATAGTTGTGTGACCTTGGGCAATTCAGTTACCTCTTTGGGCTGCTTCCTCATTCTAGACTGGGGATAATAACACAGTTATAAGACAGGCTCGGTGGCTCAGCCTTTAATCCCGTGCCTTTGGGAGGCTGAGGTGAGTGGATTGCCTGAGCCCGCGGGTTCGAGACCCGCCTGGGGAACTTGGCAAGACCTCATCTCTACAATAAATCAAAAAATGAGCCGGGCGTGGTAGAGCGCGCCTGTAGTTCCAGCTACTTGGAAGGCTGAGGCGGAAGGATTGCCGGAGCCCAGCAGGTCGAGGCTGCAGTGACTGGGAGCCGCCACTGCATTCTAGTCTGGGTGACAGAATGAGACTCCAACTCAAAAAATAATAATAATAATAATAATAATACAGTTGTGTGGAAAAACTAAGTGAGACAACACAGTGTGACACTAAGGTTTTCCTATCTACCAGCTACTCCCCCTTTCTCCCTGTTAATGGAAAATGGCAAGACGGGAAGGCCAAGAGGTTGAACCATGAATGGTATAGCCAATCTTGTAATCCCATGGCCCTATGCTAGTGACCAGTCCATGTAGGAATGTAACCCCATCCTAGTCTCTGAGACTCAGAGGAAAGTACAAGGAAGGGTCAAGGTTCTAGGCAAGGTTTTTCTTTCCAGATAAGGGTAAGAGAGTCACAGGAAAACAAATCCCTTTTTAAAATTTCCCACCTCTAGGCCGGGCTCGGTGGCTCAACCTGTAATCCCGCGCTTGGGGAGGCCAAGATAAGTGGATTGCCTGAGCTCGCAGGTTCAAGACCCACCTGGGCAACTTGGCGAGACCTCATCTCTACAATAAATAAAAAATTAGCCAGGCGTGGTAGCGCACGCCTGTAATTCCAGCTACTTGGAAGGCTGAGGCGGAAGGATCGCCAGAGCCCAGCAGGTCGAGGCTGCGGTGGCTGGGAGCAGCCACTGCACTCCAGTCTGGGCGACAGAGTAAGACTCCAACTCAAAAAAAATAATAATAAAATAAAAAAATAAAAATAAAAAAATAAAATTAAAATAAATAAAATTTCTCACCTCCCCACTTCTGCCCTCTTCAGATATTGCTGTGTGATGGAGCATGCTCGGGGCTGCTGTAGCTATTTGCAACTGAGGAAGGGAAGGCCAGGAAGTCAGAGAGGCCAAAATAGAGCCCTGGCATCTCTGAACTGCTGATTCATCCTAGAGTCACCTACCTCCAGGCTTCCGCAGAGTGAGAAGACAAATGTCTCTGAGGCTGATGCCCTGACTACTCAAAGTGTGGTCTACAGATCCCCAGCATCAGCCTCACCTGGGAGTGTCAAATGCAGACTGACAGGCCCACACTAGATGTACAGAATCAGAATCTTCATGAAAACTACATCCTCAGGAGATTTCCTTGTACATTAAAGTAAGGTTTTTAACAGGGTATTCTATTATTTGCACCCAAAAGTGTCCTGAGACACATATGTAAAGCTTGCAAGTTTAGTCTTTGACACAGCTTAAGTGTTCAATCAACAAATGGCTACATGGATTCCACAACAGAGGGTGACCACAATCTTAAAAAATAAACTTCTATCAATGAATAAGTAGACTGTTTAAAATAATAAAAAAAAAAAGCAATGCTGCAGTTAATGTCATGATCTTGTACAAGTTGCTGAGCCTTTGTCCAAATAGTTCACTGGAACTGGAATGTAAATGTTATGACACTACTGCTGATGGGAGTATAAACTAGTAAAGGACCAGTCATTCGGCAGTACTTGTCAAAGCTCCAAACTGAGGGGTGATTAACCTGTGTACATGTTAATAAATTTGTATGCTTTCTCTCCAATTAAAAAAAATCTACAGTTGACCTTGCAATTTCACCTCTAGAAGGTATCCAATAAACACACCATACAAGTGCAAAATGTCCACATTATTCATCATAGCTCTCTTTTTTATAGAAAGACTAAAAATGACATAAAGGTTTCTTATATCCATACAATGGAATATTATGCAAGTGTCAAAAAGTTATGGACCAATAGGAAGCAGAAGTGGAAATGGTAAGCTGTACAATACGCTGTGTGCAGAGTATATTGTATGCTAACATTTGAATAGCAAAAAAGAGGAAATTTTGTGCACTGATCAGTGTACACATCGAATGTTTCTGAAGGAAACAGAAGAGGATTAAACACCAGTTGTCTCTAGAGTGGAACTGAGTGGCCAGAGTCAAGGCTGGGAAAAAGATTTTTCAATATATATCCTTCTGTTCAGCCTTCCAAGAAGCTGGAACTATAAGGATATGCCACCACACCTAGCTAATTTTTTTTTTTGTAGAGATGAGGTCTCGCCGAGTTGCCCCAGCTAGTCTCAAACAAGTGAGTTCAGGTAATCCTCTCACGTCAACCTCCCAAAGTACTGGGATTATAGGTGTGAGCCACTATGTCCACTCCTATTTTATGTATTTTAAATTCACTTATTTTTTATTTATGTATTTATTTATTTATTTTTTTAGTTGGGGTCTCACTCTGTTGCCCAGGCTGGAGTGCAGTGGCATGCTCCCGGCCACCGCAGCCTCAACCTGCTGAACTCAGATGATCCTTCTGCCTCAGCCTTCCAAGTAGCTGGAACTACAGGCACACGCCACCATGCCCGGCTAACTATTTGATTTGCTGTATAGACAAGGTCTCGCCAAGTTGCCCGGGCTAGTCTCAAATCCCTGGACTCAGGCAATCCTCTCGACTCTTCCTCCCACAGTACTGGGATTACAGGCATAAACCACCGCACATGTCTATAACTTCCTTCTAATAAATAGGATACAGGTTGAGCATATCTAATCCGAAACTTGTATTTTTTGTTTTCTCTTTTTTTTGAGACAGGGTTTTGCCGTCGCCTAGGCTGGAATACAGTGCTGTGATCTTGCCTCACTGCAACCTTGACCTCCTGGGCTCAAGTAATTATTTAGCCTCCGTCTCCCAAGTGGCTAGGACTACAGGCATATGCCACCACACCCAAATGATTTTTAAATTTTTTACAGAGATGAGGTCTCCCTACGTGGCCCAGGCTGGTCTCAAACTCCAAGGCTCAAGGGATCTATCCTCCTGCCTCGGCCTCCCAAATTGCTGGGATTATAGGCATGAGCCACCACACCAGTCAGAACTCTAAAACTTTGTGATTCGAGACCCACCTGAGCAGCTTGGTGAGACCTCATCTATACAATAAATCAAAAATTAGCCGGGTGTGGTAGCACACGCCTGTAGTTCCAGCTACTTGGAAGGCTGAGGCGGAAGGATCTCCGGAGCCCAGCAGGTCGAGGCTGTGGTGGCCGGGAGCAGCCACTGCACTCCAGTCTGGGTGACAGAGTGAGACTCCAACTCAAAAAAATAAACAAATAAAATAAAATAAAACTTTTTGAGTGCCAACATGACAACACAAACAGAAAATTCCATCCTGATCTCATATGATGAATCACAGTCAAAACACAATCAAAACTTTGATTTGTGTACAAAATTATTCAATAATATTGTAGAAAATCACCTTCAGGCTACGTGTATAAGGTGTCTATGAAACATAAATGAATTTTGTGTTTACACTTAGGTCTATCCCTGATATCTCATTATGCATTTGCAAATATTTCAGATTTCAAAATGATCTGAAATCCAAAATGCTTTTGGTCCCAACCATTTCGGATAAGGATACTCAGCCTATACCACAGAAGTGGTGAGATATCACTTCCATGATGTGGTGGACTCCAGCTTCCACTTGCTCACTCCCTCCCTGGCTCACCTGCTATCCTATGAGCTGCCCTGAGGAGGCATGCCAAGGAACTGATGTCTCCAGGCAATAGCCAGCAAGGATGTGAGGTCTGCCAATAATCTTGAGAAAGAAGATGGAAGCGATCTCCCAGAGTTGAGTCTTGAAATAACTACAGGCCTGGCCAAGACTTTGAATGCAACTTTGAGAGAAACTCCAAAACAGAGGACCTGGCTAAGCTGTACCCAGACACATGACCCACAAAAACTGAGAGGTAATATACGTTTGGGGGTAATATGTTATGTAGTCAGCTTTGGAGAAGCTTCTGTGACAGGCTGGGTTTCTCACCGGGGCGTCTGGTGGTTCCTCAGAGCCTCCTTCTTCAGAAGTTCCAGCCGCTGAGATGAGCAGAAACAAGGGTAGGCAGCTCCAGCCTTCAACAGTGCTTCTGCGGCCTGGGCATATAGCTCCAGTCGCTGAGACTGCTGGTAGGGTCCAGCAGGACCTCCCCGGCGGGGGCTCTCATCAGGTGGGATGCCTAGAACACAGGTGGAGAGAATCCTCATCAAATAATCACAACCAAGACGCCACAGCATTCATACCAGGCTCTGTTCTAGGTATTTTATGTATATACTACAGTTTTTCATCTTCACTATAATCTATGAAGTTGGCACTATTATAATGTCCCTTTCAGAGATGAAAAGAGAAAGCAGAGAGGTGACTTGTTCAAGATCACGTCCTGGTGGAGTAAGTAGCAAATGTACAGACTTCACAGTCCACGCTCTCAACTCTATGTCCTCTCCATCCATCCTTTCCCTGGTGAGGGAGAAAACCAGCCATGGCCTGGGAACAGCTGACTTAGGTTCAGGGCACAGCCTGTCAGACCCTGGCTTGGGTTCCTGGCTCTGCCACATACTAGCTGTGACAAGGCATGCCAAGTCGCTGCCAACGTGTGAGTGCTAGGAGCTGAGCATCCTGCAGGCTGCTTTTATGATGTGTGACCTCCCTGAGGCCACAAAACCACCCTACCAGATAAGTGCCATTATCACCCTCATTCTCTGAGGAGAAAATGGAGGCACAGAGGTGCTTTGTTACATCATGGCCAGGGAGAAGAGGCACAATCAGATTCAATCCCAGACTAGCGAGCCCCAGGATCCACATTCTACACCATCTATCATATTGCCCTTTTGGGTTAGTTAGCCTTTCTAAGCCTCAGTTTCCTCCTCTAAAAAGGAGCACTAATGGCCTCCTGTGCAAGATGTGAGAACAAATGCATCAGTGCCTACACAGTGCTCAGCGCTTTACATGTAAGACTATTTCAACATACACTATAGATTACACACAATCTGCTACAAGCCAAACCCCAAACCAAGTCCAGTTTCATCAGGTCACCTTAGATAGCTTGACCACAAATGCTTTCAGGAGCGGGCAGGGCAGACACAGGAACTGGAGGATGGTATTTCTGCCCTCAAAGAGCTTTCAAGTGAATTAGGAAGGCAAGGACATGCTTCCTGTTACACCTAATGCTAACTCTGGAGGTGGGTGGGCCTGGGTTCAAATACATCGGTTAGCTCCAAGACCTAGGGCAAGTTACCTTCCAGGGTTTCTTCTTTCTCACGTGTAAAAGAAAGATATAAACACATGAGGGTCATCATGAGGCTGGAATGAGATGACTTAGGTAAAGTGCTTAGTTCAGTACTCAGTATGTTTGGGCTGTTACTATTGTTAGTGTTATTAGCTCTCTCTCACAGGGCCTCCGTTTCCCCATTTGTTAGAAAACAGGGTTGGCTCAGGTAAACTTGGGGCTTCTTCCTGATCTAGCCTTAAACAAGTCTCTTTATTTTTGAGTAGGAGTCTCACTTTGTCACCTACACTGGAGTGCAGTGGCATGATCACGGCTACTGTAGTTTCAACCTGCTGGGCTCAAGTGATAATTCTGTTTCAGTCTTCCAAGTAGCTGGGACTACAGGCACAAACAACTAGGCCTCGATAATTTTTTTATTTATTGTAGAGATGAGGTCTCACCATGTTGCCCAGGCTGGTCTGAAACACCTGGGCTCAGGCATTTCTCCTGTCTTGGCTTCCCAAAGTGGTGGGATTATAGGCATGAGCCCAGCCTAAACAAGTCTCTTTAATATGGTCAGCCTGTTGGTGTGCCCCAGGGTTTAAGAGTGACTCCTCTGGGAGAACAGAAAACATGTTCACTTACAAACTTGTATGTGGCCAGGTACAGTGGCTTATGCCTATAATCCCAGTACTTTGGGAGGCCAAGGTGAGAGGATTGCCTGAGCCCATGGGTTCAAGACCAGCCTGGGCAACTTGGTGAGACCTCATTTCTACAATAAATCAAAAAATTAGCCAGGCGTGGTGGCGCATGCCTGTAGTTCCAGCTACTTGGAAGGCTGAGATGGAAGGATCACCTGAACCCAGCAGGTCGAGGCTGCAGTGGCTGTGAGTGTGCCATTGCACTCCAGCCTGGGAATAGAGTGAGACTTCAACTCAAAAAACAAACAAAAAACTGGCATGTAAATGTTCACAGCAGTTTTATTTATAATAGCCAAAAAATAATAATAATAACCCAAATACTCATCCATTGTTGATGGATACACAAAATGTGGTATAGTCATATAATGACGGACATATGCTACCACACAGATGAGCTTTATGCTAAGCAGAAGTCCGTCACAAAGGACACTTACTGTATGATCCCACTTATATGAAATGTGCAGAAGAGTTGTCCAGAGAGATGGAAAGTAGATCAGTGGTTGCCAGTGCCTGGGGGAAGTGACTGTGGGGGTGACTCTCAAAGTGAGGAGTTACAAAAGTCAGTCACCCTGGGGTGTCTGGATACCAGCCCTCTGCCTCATCAAAATGCTAGGGTGGGACAAGCTCCTTTGTGGGGCTGCAGACCTCATTCACACACCGGGCTGCCTCGGGGTGTGGGGAGTCGACAAGGGCAGGACCTGTCAGCGTTGCTTATCACTTACCCTGGGTGCCTGGCACAGTCCCTCACATGTGGCAGGTACTCCATGAAACTGCAGTTCTCACCATGACCTGTGTGGCACACTGTGATTTGGCTCCTGGAAAGCCCCCATCCTCATATCCCTGGTCATTCTGCTTTGTTCATTGTGCTTAGACCATGCTGGTCTCCTTGCTGCTCCTCAAATATGCCCAGTACTCTCCTTCCCAGGGCCTTTGCATTTGCTAGTCCCTTGTCTCTGAACATCCTTCCCCTAGGGGCTGGCTCCTTACTTCATGAGTCATTGTTCCAACATCACCTCCTCTGAGGAGCCCACCCTCTTTAAGAGGGCAACTCTCACCCCGGGTCCCTGTTACCCTTATCTCCATGGTACTTATCGCTTTATATGATATTAAGAGTGAATTAGACTGTTTATCTGTCTTCCGCTTCTCACTGAGCGCAGAGTCTTTGCTCAATGTCCCTGGCACCTAGAGCAGTGCCTGAATCACATTAAGTGAACTTGTTGAATAAATCCTTTATTCAATGAATGCTGACTGAGAATCTGCTAAAATCTCCTACAATCAAAAATAGAAATGAAATCAATTTCCTGCCTTTTAGGAATCCAGAGCCTAGTGAACAATTTACCTGAGATTAGAATACATATCTCAAAATAGTCTATATTTTTCCTTGAGGATCTTAACCTTTACTAGTCATACCTGTCCCAGGTAGGCCACTGTTGACCCAGGAAACACAAACTCCTCCTTGTTCTCTCCAGTTTGAGCTGTCCTCAGGATTAAACATCCCACAGGAAGATCAACGTCAGAAGCTTCAAGTTTTGTTTGGCTTACACTATGTGGTTAAATAAAGATCTGAGCCCAGATTTAACAATGGTAAGTATTCATCAAAAGAAAAAAAAACTGAACTTTTGGCTTCTCTTGGAACTCAGAAGATTGGCCATGCTAGGCACATTCCCGCACTGGAACAGGAGCTGGAGCCCAGAGGTGTTGCTTCCTCAGGTGAGGCATGCTTTCTCTGGCTCAGCACAGGACCACATCAGCACAGGCCCACCATGTTCCCACTTGGCCTGTGTTTTCTGCCTCACCCTGTGGAGACTGGACTTGAGGTTCTGAGATAAGAACTGGGATCTCAAGAAAGCCTTGGAGCTTTGCTTCAGGGAGCCTCGGCATCTCTTCAGGTGGCACCCCAGGAAGTACAAATGCACCCATTTCTCCAGGAACTCCTTATTCTCTACCCTGGGCCCTGTAAGAAGACCCCCAGGCTCCTTTCCCTGCTTTCTGTTTCTTCCCTGGAGAAGGGTCCTTCTCCTGCCAAGCTCACCTGCCCACTCCAGCATGTCTTCAATATTCTCTGCTGCCCCAGGCACAAGGCGGGTCTGATCTGTGTCCTCTAGCCTCAGGATGAAGCTCCCCTGGTGCTTCTTGGCAAAGATGTAATTGTACAGGGCAGTGCGGAGGCCACCAAGGTGCAAGAAGCCTGGTAGGAGAAGAGAACAGCTAAGACAAGACAGGGAAGATGAGCTAACAGGCCTCTGCCAAGGGGCAAGACCAAGAAATAGTTACCCCTGCCCTATCTCTCCAGCCAGCATGCAGGCAGCCAGAATGCCAGAAGAGGACTGGGGAGTCAACTGATTTAATCCCTCATCCTGGAAGTGGAAGAACACCCAGGATTTGGAGCATGTCATTTTGTAAAAAGGCTCCAACTCTTCCCAACTGCACCCATCACTCTACTTTAATATCTGTATCAAGAACAAGTTTCACCCAAAGAAGGAGAAGCAGAGGATTATTCATTGAAGCCATATCACACATGCATTGAACTTATGTGAATTCAATGATGTCTTCTGGTCAAAAAGAGAATTACAAATTTTTTTTTTTTTTTTTTTTTGAGTTGGAGTCTCACTCTGTCGCCCAGACTAGAGTGCAGTGGCCGCTCCCGGCCACCGCATTCTCGACCTGCTGGGCTCCGGCGTTCCTTCCGCCTCAGCCTTCCAAGTAGCCAGAATTACAGGCATGCGTTACCATGCCCGGCTGATTTTTTGATTTATTGTAGAGATGAGGTCTCGCCTGCCCAGGCAGATCTCGAACCCGCGGGTTCAGGCAATCCACTCACTTCAGCCTCCCAAAGGCGCGGTATTACAGGCTGAGCCACCGAGCCCGGCTGAGAATTACAAATTTAAAATACTATTAACGATTGGGCACGGTGGCTCAGCCTGTAATGCCAGTACTTTGAGAGGCCGAGGCAAGAGGATTGCCTGAGCCTGGGGGTTCCAGACCAGCCTGGGCAACTTGGTGAGACCTCATCTCTACAATAAATCACAAAAATTACCCAGGCGTGGTAGTGCGCGTCTGTAGTTCCAGCTACTTGGAAGGCTGAGGTGGAAAGACCACCTAAGCCCAACAGGTTGAGGCTGTGGTGGCCATGAGTGAGTGTGCCACTGCACTCCAGCCTAGGTGGCAGGAGTGAGACTCCAACTCAAATTTAAAAAAAATACTATTAACAGTGGATAATGAAAATGTGGTACATATACACTAGATTCTGTCATATGCAGCTGGGATCTTGCCATAAAGATTCTTTTTTTTTGAGTTGGAGTCTCACTCCATCGCCCAGACTGGAGTGCAGTGGCCGCTCCCGGCCACCGCAGCCTCAACCTGCTGGGCTCCAGAGAGCCTTCCGCCTCAGCCTTCCAACTAGCTGGAACTACAGGTGTGCGCTACCACGCCCGGCTAATTTTTTTGATTTTATTGTAGAGATGAGGTCTCACCAAGTTGCCCAGGCGGGTCTCGAACCCGCGGGCTCAGGCAATCCACTCACCTCATAAGGATTCTTATATGCTGAGCCTGGGGTTTGGAGTTAAGTTTAGCTATGATGAACTATGTGCTTGATCATTCTTTTATCTATTAATAGTCAACAGCCTATTCCATATGAGCTTTTTCTGCAAATCAACAAGAAAATGAGAACTGCAGTCATCATAATAGAAGCTGTTAATTTTTTTTTTTTTTTGAGTCAGGGTCTCACTCTGTTGCCCAGGCTAAAGTGCAGTGGTATGATCATAGCTCACTGCAGCCTCCAACTGCCAGGCTCAAGCAATCCTCCCTCCTCAGCTTCCTAACTGAGACTACAGCTTGGCTATTTTTAAAAAATTTTCTGTAGCAACAGGTCTCACCATGTTGCCCAGGTTGGTCTTGAACTGCTGGGTTCAAGCAATCCTCCTGTTTCAGTCTCTCAAGGCGCTGGGATTACAGGTGTGAGCCACTGAGTCCAACCAAGATTGTTAATTTTTAAGTGCTTTCCATGTATAACCTTGCTCAGTGGCTCAGATGCATTAGTACAAACCCCTCAGACAAGTATTGTTATTAGCCCTGCTTGACAGATTGTAAAACTGAGGCTTAGAGACACTAAGTAATTTGTCCATGTTACACATCTATGTAGTGGCAAAGACAGAAATTTGGATCCAGACAATCCTAGGCCTAGGCATTCTATCTACATAAGTGCTGTTCAGAGCAAGGTGCACAGTCCAGTACCGGTCTGAAAAGTGTTGCCAGTTCATAACCAAGTAAGCACAGCAACTGAAAGTAAAGATTTAGAAACCTACAGCAAATTGACACAGTGATTTAACGTCTGGTAAGTATAATTTTAAAAAGGGTTTGTATTTTGTATGTTTTCAACTTTTTTATTTTTCTGGTAATGTATATTAAATCTACACACATATTGATCAACAATTGATTAGAAATTAAAACCCAAGGCCAGGCACTGTGGCTCAAGCCTGTAATCCTGGCACTCTGGGAAGTCGAGGCAAAAGGATCGCCTGAGGGGTTCGAGAGCAGTCTGGGCAATTGGTGAGCCCTCGTCTCTAAAAAAAAATAGAAACCAGGCACAGTGGCTCAGCCTGTAACCCCAGCACTTTGGGAGGCTGAGGTGAGAGGACTGCCAGAGCCGGCGGGTTCCAGACCAACCTGGGCAATAAATAAAAAATTAGCCAGGCGTGGCAGTGCACGCCTGTAGTTCCAGACACTTGGAAGGCTGAAGTGGAAGGATGGCCGGAGTCCAGCAGGACAACGCTGGAATGGCCATGAGCATGTCACCACACTCCAGCCTGGGCGACGGAGTTAGACTCCAAATAAAAAAAATTAAAAATAAAATAAATAAAAACAGTGCTTTCACCATGAATGGTCTGAAAAGCACTGCTCTATGCTACACTGTCTGACCAGAAAGATTCTGTCATATGTAGCTGGGATCTTGCCACAAAGATTCTTTTTCTTTTTTAAGTTGCGAAAACAAGATTTATTGAGAAGACAAAAAAGTTCCCACAGTGGGAGGGGACCCCAGGGGGTTGTCTGCCACAAAGATTCTTACATGCTGAGCCTGGGGTTTGGAATGAGAGGCATGCTCACTGTGGAGAGGGAAGAAGGTAGACTTGGTGAGAAAAGAATGTTGGGAACTGCTCGGGAGGCCTTGACAAGACCTCCAGTAAGCTATACAATGGGCCTTTACCTCCCTCCGGCTGGCTAAGCTCCCAACACTAACCACTGGGCCTTTGTACCTGCAATTGCCTCTGCCCAAAAGGTAGAGCTGTTATTTGCTCAGCAAGGCCTTCTTGAGCAAACTTCCTAAACCCTCTCCCACCCTGCTTCATTTCCCACATAGCACATGGAGCTCTAAGATTACATTTATTTTTATAGGTGTTTGAAGCGGTCATTGTAATGTAGACTTTTTGAGAGCAGGGCCTTAACTTTCTCAATGATCACTGTATCCCAGCGCCTATAACTGAATGCACGAAAAAGAGATAAAAAGAGATGGTACGCTACAAAAGACGCAAATCAATTCCTGGCAATTCGAATTAGTTTCGTTCGTGGGCCTCAGTTTCTGCCTCTGTAATAAAATGGGGTCGGGTCGTCTGCCCGCCTGCCCAGTCTGACAGGTAGAAGGGATTCGTTCGGGAACACCTGGGGGGTGGAGACAGGACGGTAGGCCGCGGCCTGCACCGTCAAGTCTGCCAAGGTTACCTGTGGGACTGGGGGCGAACCTCACTCGCACCGCAGCCCCCTGACCAGTGCCCAGGCTGGCCTCGCGCCGTCCCACGGGGCGACCCAAGGCAGCCGAGGACCTCCCGCTCCGCAGCAGCCTCTTCAGGAGCGCCGCCATATGGAGTGGACTCGCACACGTGTGCTTCCCCTGTGCGCCACTTCCGGGGATTCCTTCCAGCCAATCCGCCTCCGCCATAGCCTGCCAGACCCCGCCCCTTAAAGTCCCAGGCCTCCTAGTTCAAAAGCCCACGCCCTCTTGGACGGCTGCGGCTCCATCGGCCACTAGGGGGCAGAGCCCATCGAGCGGGCGATTCCCCAGACCCGCCCCCCTCGGCTCGGGAAAGCTAAAGCGTGGCAGGGGCCGGGCTGGGGAAGCGGAGGAGGCGGGTCTCCATAGAAACCTCCACCTGTTTCCGGCCAGGCTGTGCGAGATTAGGGGCTGCTGTGGGGGCCAATCTCAGTCCGCTCGCCTCTTCCCAGCGGCCTCTGCGGGAGCGGTGGGTGTTGTACACAATCATCATGGCGGCGGCCGGGGCCCCGGATGGTGAGTGCGGAGGGGGAGGCGGGCGCCCGGTTGGGGCCGGGGTGGGGGCTCTCCTCGAGGGAGACAGTATACGGCCTGGCTCGTGAGGGAGGCTCGTGGCTCAGGAGCTGTGGTCCAGCGGCGCCCGGGCAGAGTCCGGTTCCAGACCCGGCCCGCGGCGAGCGCCTACCCCC